>NC_137118.1:2993231-3125731 GCF_949357685.1 Gobio gobio
GAATTCATGTAATAATTTAATAAATTCCACTTTTTTGTAATAGTATCCACTGTCGTAATTTTTAATTTTTGTCCAATTTGAATTCATGTAATAATTATTTTGACTTTTATGTAATAGTATCCACTGTGGTAATTTTGAATTTTTGTCCATTTTGAATTCATGTAATAATTGAATTATTTCCACTTTTATGTAATAGTATCCACTGTCGTAATTTTGAATTTTTGTCCATTTTGAATTCATGTAATAATTGAATAAATTCTACTTTTATGTAATAGTATCTACTGTCGTGATTTTTGTCCATTTTGAATTCATGTAATAATTATTTTGACTTTTATGTAATAGTATCCACTGTCGTAATTTTGAATTTTTGTCCATTTTGAATTCATGTAATAATTGAATCATTTTGACTTTTATGTAATAGTATCCACTGTCGTAATTTTGAATTTTTGTCCATTTTGAATTAATGTAATAATTGAATCATTTTGACTTTTATGTAATAGTATCCACTGTCGTAATTTTTTATTTTTGTCCATTTTGAATTCATGTAATAATTTAATAATTTTCACTTTTATGTAATAGTATCTACTGTCTTAATTTTGAATTTTTGTCCATTTTGAATTTATGTAATAATTTAATAAATTTAGCTTTTATGTAATAGTATCCACTGTCGTAATTTTGAATTTTTGTCCAATTTGAATTCATGTAATGATTGAATCATTTGAACTTTTATGTAATAGTATCCAATGTCGTAATATAGAATTTTTTGTCCATTTTGACTTTGTGTAATAATTGAATTATTTCCACTTTTATGTAATAGTATCCACTGTGGTAATTTTGAATTTTTGTCCATTTTGAATTCATGTAATAATTGAATAAATTCCACTTTTATGTAATAGCATCCACTGTCGTGATTTTTGTCCATTTTGAATTCATGTAATAATTATTTTGACTTTTATGTAATAGTATCTACTGTCTTAATTTTGAATTTTTGTCCATTTTGAATTCATGTAATAATTTAATTAATTTAGCTTTTATGTAATAGTATCCAATGTCGTAATTTTGAATTTTTGTCCATTTTGAATTCATGTAATAATTGAATTATTTCCACTTTTATGTAATAGTATCCACTGTCATAATTTAGAATTTTTGTCCATTTTGAATTCATGTAATAATTTAATAAATTCCACTTTTTTGTAATAGTATCCACTGTCGTAATTTTTTATTTTTGTCCAATTTGAATTCATGTAATAATCATTTTGACTTTTATGTAATAGTATCCACTGTCGTAATTTTGAATTTTTGTCCATTTTGAATTCATGTAATAATTGAATAAATTCCACTTTTATGTAATAGTATCTACTGTCGTGATTTTTGTCCATTTTGAATTCATGTAATAATTATTTTGACTTTTATGTAATAGTATCCACTGTCGTAATTTTGAATTTTTGTCCATTTTGAATTCATGTAATAATTGAATCATTTTGACTTTTATGTAATAGTATCCACTGTCGTAATTTTGAATTTTTGTCCATTTTGAATTAATGTAATAATTGAATCATTTTGACTTTTATGTAAGAGTATCCACTGTCGTAATTTTTTATTTTTGTCCATTTTGAATTCATGTAATAATTTAATAATTTTCACTTTTATGTAATAGTATCTACTGTCTTAATTTTGAATTTTTGTCCATTTTGAATTAATGTAATAATTTAATAAATTTAGCTTTTATGTAATAGTATCCACTGTCGTAATTTTGAATTTTTGTCCATTTTGAATTCATGTAATTTAATAATTTTCACTTTTATGTAATAGTATCCACTGTCATAATTTAGAATTTTTGTCCATTTTGAATTCATGTAATAATTTAATAAATTCCACTTTTTTGTAATAGTATCCACTGTCGTAATTTTTAATTTTTGTCCAATTTGAATTCATGTAATAATTATTTTGACTTTTATGTAATAGTATCCACTGTGGTAATTTTGAATTTTTGTCCATTTTGAATTCATGTAATAATTGAATTATTTCCACTTTTATGTAATAGTATCCACTGTCGTAATTTTGAATTTTTGTCCATTTTGAATTCATGTAATAATTGAATAAATTCTACTTTTATGTAATAGTATCTACTGTCGTGATTTTTGTCCATTTTGAATTCATGTAATAATTATTTTGACTTTTATGTAATAGTATCCACTGTCGTAATTTTGAATTTTTGTCCATTTTGAATTCATGTAATAATTGAATCATTTTGACTTTTATGTAATAGTATCCACTGTCGTAATTTTGAATTTTTGTCCATTTTGAATTAATGTAATAATTGAATCATTTTGACTTTTATGTAATAGTATCCACTGTCGTAATTTTTTATTTTTGTCCATTTTGAATTCATGTAATAATTTAATAATTTTCACTTTTATGTAATAGTATCTACTGTCTTAATTTTGAATTTTTGTCCATTTTGAATTTATGTAATAATTTAATAAATTTAGCTTTTATGTAATAGTATCCACTGTCGTAATTTTGAATTTTTGTCCAATTTGAATTCATGTAATGATTGAATCATTTGAACTTTTATGTAATAGTATCCAATGTCGTAATATAGAATTTTTTGTCCATTTTGACTTTGTGTAATAATTGAATTATTTCCACTTTTATGTAATAGTATCCACTGTGGTAATTTTGAATTTTTGTCCATTTTGAATTCATGTAATAATTGAATAAATTCCACTTTTATGTAATAGCATCCACTGTCGTGATTTTTGTCCATTTTGAATTCATGTAATAATTATTTTGACTTTTATGTAATAGTATCTACTGTCTTAATTTTGAATTTTTGTCCATTTTGAATTCATGTAATAATTTAATTAATTTAGCTTTTATGTAATAGTATCCAATGTCGTAATTTTGAATTTTTGTCCATTTTGAATTCATGTAATAATTGAATTATTTCCACTTTTATGTAATAGTATCCACTGTCATAATTTAGAATTTTTGTCCATTTTGAATTCATGTAATAATTTAATAAATTCCACTTTTTTGTAATAGTATCCACTGTCGTAATTTTTTATTTTTGTCCAATTTGAATTCATGTAATAATTATTTTGACTTTTATGTAATAGTATCCACTGTCGTAATTTTGAATTTTTGTCCATTTTGAATTCATGTAATAATTGAATTATTTCCACTTTTATGTAATAGTATCCACTGTCGTAATTTTGAATTTTTGTCCATTTTGAATTCATGTAATAATTGAATTATTTCCACTTTTATGTAATAGTATCCACTGTCGTAATTTTGAATTTTTGTCCATTTTGAAATCATGTAATAATTGAATAAATTCCACTTTTATGTAATAGTATCTACTGTCGTGATTTTTGTCCATTTTGAATTCATGTAATAATTATTTTGACTTTTATGTAATAGTATCCACTGTCGTAATTTTGAATTTTTGTCCATTTTGAATTCATGTAATAATTGAATCATTTTGACTTTTATGTAATAGTATCCACTGTTGTAATTTTGAATTTTTGTCCATTTTGAATTAATGTAATAATTGAATCATTTTGACTTTTATGTAATAGTATCCACTGTCGTAATTTTTTATTTTTGTCCATTTTGAATTCATGTAATAATTTAATAATTTTCACTTTTATGTAATAGTATCTACTGTCTTAATTTTGAATTTTTGTCCATTTTGAATTCATGTAATAATTTAATAAATTTAGCTTTTATGTAATAGTATCCACTGTCGTAATTTTGAATTTTTGTCCATTTTGAATTAATGTAATTTAATAATTTTCACTTTTATGTAATAGTATCCACTGTCATAATTTAGAATTTTTGTCCATTTTGAATTCATGTAATAATTTAATAAATTCCACTTTTTTGTAATAGTATCCACTGTCGTAATTGTTAATTTTTGTCCAATTTGAATTCATGTAATAATTATTTTGACTTTTATGTAATAGTATCCACTGTCGTAATTTTGAATTTTTGTCCATTTTGAATTCGTGTAATAATTGAATTATTTCCACTTTTATGTAATAGTATCCACTGTCGTAATTTTGAATTTTTGTCCATTTTGAATTCATGTAATAATTGAATAAATTCCACTTTTATGTAATAGTATCTACTGTCGTGATTTTTGTCCATTTTGAATTCATGTAATAATTATTTTGACTTTTATGTAATAGTATCCACTGTCGTAATTTTGAATTTTTGTCCATTTTGAATTCATGTAATAATTGAATCATTTTGACTTTTATGTAATAGTATCCACTGTTGTAATTTTGAATTTTTGTCCATTTTGAATTAATGTAATAATTGAATCATTTTGACTTTTATGTAATAGTATCCACTGTCGTAATTTTTTATTTTTGTCCATTTTGAATTCATGTAATAATTTAATAATTTTCACTTTTATGTAATAGTATCTACTGTCTTAATTTTGAATTTTTGTCCATTTTGAATTCATGTAATAATTTAATAAATTTAGCTTTTATGTAATAGTATCCACTGTCGTAATTTAGAATTTTTGTCCATTTTGAATTAATGTAATTTAATAATTTTCACTTTTATGTAATAGTATCCACTGTCGTAATTTTTAATTTTTGTCCAATTTGAATTCATGTAATAATTATTTTGACTTTTATGTAATAGTATCTACTGTCGTAATTTTGAATTTTTGTCCTTTTTGAATAAATGTAATAATTGAATAAATTCTACTTTTATGTAATAGTATCCACTGTCGTAATTTTGAATTTTAGTCCATTTTGAATTCATGTAATGATTGAATAATTGAACTTTTATGTAATAGTATCCAATGTCGTAATATAGAATTTTTGTCCATTTTGACTTTGTGTAATAATTGAATTGTTTCCACTTTTATGTAATAGTATCCACTGTCGTAATTTTGAATTTTTGTCCATTTTGAATTCATGTAATTGAATCATTTTGACTTTTATGTAATAGTATCCAATGTCGTAATATAGAATTTTTGTCCATTTTGACTTTGTGTAATAATTGAATTATTTCCACTTTTATGTAATAGTATCCACTGTCGAAATTTTGAATTTTTGTCCATTTTGAATTCGTGTAATAATTGAATTATTTCCACTTTTATGTAATAGTATTCACTGTCGTAATTTTGAATTTTTGTCCATTTTGAATTCATATAATAATTATTTTGACTTTTATGTAATAGTATCCACTGTCGTAATTTTGAATTTGTGTCCATTTTGAATTCATGTAATAATTTAATAAATTTAGCTTTTATGTAATAGTATCCACTGTCGAAATTTTGAATTTTTGTCCATTTTGAATTCGTGTAATAATTGAATTATTTCCACTTTTATGTAATAGTATTCACTGTCGTAATTTTGAATTTTTGTCCATTTTGAATTCATATAATAATTATTTTGACTTTTATGTAATAGTATCCACTGTCGAAATTTTGAATTTTTGTCCAATTTGAATTCATGTAATAATTATTTTGACTTTTATGTAATAGTATCCACTGACGTAATTTTGAATTTTTGTCCATTTTGAATTCATGTAATAATTATTTTGACTTTTATGTAATAGTATCCACTGTCTTAATTTTAAATATTTGTCCATTTTGAATTCATGTAATAATTGAATAAATTCCACTTTTATGTAACAGTCTCCACTGTTGTGATTTTTGTCCATTTTGAATTCATGTAATAATTGAATAAATTCCACTTTTATGTAATAGTATCCACTGTCGTAATTTTGAATTTTTGTCCATTTTGAATTCATGTAATGATTTAATCATTTTTACTTTTATGTAATAGTATTATCCACTGTCGTAATTTTGAATTTTTGTCCATTTTGAATTAATGTAATAATTGAATTATTTCCACTTTTATGTAATAGTATCCACTGTCATAATTTTTAATGCTTGTCCATTTTGAATTCATGTAATCATTTAATAGATTCCACTTTTATGTAATAGTATCCACTGTCGTAATTTTTTATTTTTGTCCATTTTGAATTCCTGTAATTCAATAATTTCCACTTTTATGTAATAGTATCCACTGTCGTAATTTTGAATTTTTGTCCATTTTGAATTCATGTAGTGATTGAATCATTTGAACTTTTATGAAATTGTATCCACTGTCGTAATTTTGAATTTTTGTCCATTTTGAATTCATGTAATAATTGAATAAATTTCACTTTTATGTAATAGTATCCACTGTCGTAATTTTGATTTTTTTTTTGTCCATTTTGAATTCATGTAAAAATTGAATCATTTTGACTTTTATGTAATAGTATCCACTGTCGTAATTTAGATTTTTTTTGTCCATTTTGAATTCATGTAAAAATTGAATCATTTTGACTTTTATGTAATAGTATCCACTGTTGTAATTTTGCATTTTTGTCCATTTTGAATTCATGTAATGATTTAATAAATTTAGCTTTTATGTAATAGTATCCACTGTGGTAATTTTGAATTTTTGTCCATTTTGAATTCATGTAATAATTGAATTATTTCCACTTTTATGTAATAGTATCCACTGTCGTAATTTTGAATTTAATAATTGAATTATTTCCACTTTTATGTAATAGTATCCACTGTCGTAATTTTGAATGTTTGTCCATTTTGAATTCATGTAATAATTTAATAATTTTCCACTTTTATGTAATAGTATCCACTGTCGTAATTTTGAATTTTTGTCCATTTTGAATTCATGTAATAATTGAATAAATTCCACTTTTATGTAATAGTATCCACTGTTGTAATTTAGATTTTTTTTGTCCATTTTGAATTTATGTAATGATTTAATAAATTTAGCTTTTATGTAATAGTATCCACTGTGGTAATTTTGAATTTTTGTCCATTTTGAATTCATGTAATAATTGAATTATTTCCACTTTTATGTAATAGTATCCACTGTCGTAATTTTGAATGTTTGTCCATTTTGAATTCATGTAATAATTTAATTATTACACTTTTATGTAATAGTATCCACTGTCGTAATTTTGAATGTTTGTCCATTTTGAATTCATGTAATAATTTAATAATTTTCCACTTTTATGTAATAGTATCCACTGTCGTAATTTTGAATTTTTGTCCATTTTGAATTCATGTAATAATTGAATTATTTCCACTTTTATGTAATAGTATCCACTGTCGTAATTTAGCATTTTTGTCCATTTTGAATTCATATAATAATTTAATAAATTCCACTTTTTTGTAATAGTATCCACTGTCGTAATTTTTTATTTTTGTCCATTTTGAATTCATATAATAATTTAATAAATTCCACTTTTGTGTAATAGTATCCACTGTCGTAATTTTGATTTTTTTGTCCAATTTGAATTCATGTAATAATTGAATAAATTCCAATTTTATGTAATAGTATCCACTGTCGTAATTTTGATTTTTTTGTCCAATTTGAATTCATGTAATAATTGAATAAATTCCAATTTTATGTAATTGTATCCACTGTCGTAATTTTGAATTTTTGTCCATTTTGAATTCATGTAATAATTGAATAAATTCCAATTTTATGTAATAGTATCCACTGTCGTAATTTTGAATTTTTGTCAATTTTGAATTCATGTAATAATTGAATAAATTACAATTTTATGTAATAGTATCCACTGTCGTGATTTTTGTCCATTTTGAATTCATGTAATAATTATTTTGAATTTTATGTAATAGTATCCACTCTCGTAATTTTGAATTTTTGTCCATTTTGAATAAATGTAATAATTGTATCATTTTGACTTTTATGTAATAGTATCCACTGTCATATTTTTGAATTTTTGTCCATTGTGACTTTGTGTAATAATTGAATTATTTCCACTTTTATGTAATAGTATCCACTGTCGTAATTTTGAATGTTTGTCCATTTTGATTCATGTAATAATTGAATTATTTCCACTTTTATGTAATAGTATCCACTGTCGTGATTTTTGTCCATTTTGAATTCATGTAATAATTATTTTGACTTTTATGTAATAGTATCCACTGTCGTAATTTTGAATGTTTGTCCATTTTGAATTCATGTAATAATTGAATTATTTCCACTTTTATGTAATAGTATCCACTGTCGTAATTTTGAATGTTTGTCCATTTTGATTCATGTAATAATTGAATTATTTCCACTTTTATGTAATAGTATCCACTGTCGTGATTTTTGTCCATTTTGAATTCATGTAATAATTATTTTGACTTTTATGTAATAGTATCCACTGTGGTAATTTTGAATGTTTGTCCATTTTGAATTCATGTAATAATTGAATTATTTCCACTTTTATGTAATAGTATTCACTGTCGTAATTTTGAATTTTTGTCCATTTTGAATAAATGTAATAATTTAATCATTTTGACTTTTATGTAATAGTATCCACTGTCGTAATTTTGAATTTTTGTCCATTTTGAATTCATGTAATAATTGAATAAATTCCACTTTTATGTAACAGTCTCCACTGTCGTGATTTTTGTCCATTTTGAATTCATGTAATAATTATTTTGACTTTTATGTAATAGTATCCACTGTCGTAATTTTTGTCCATTTTGAATTCATGTAATAATTATTTTGACTTTTATGTAATAGTATCCACTGTCGTAATTTTGAATTTTTGTCCATTTTGAATTCATGTAATAATTGAATCATTTTGACTTTTATGTAATAGTATCCACTGTTGTAATTTTGAATTTTTGTCCATTTTGAATTAATGTAATAATTGAATCATTTTGACTTTTATGTAATAGTATCCACTGTCGTAATTTTTTATTTTTGTCCATTTTGAATTCATGTAATAATTTAATAATTTTCACTTTTATGTAATAGTATCTACTGTCTTAATTTTGAATTTTTGTCCATTTTGAATTCATGTAATAATTTAATAAATTTAGCTTTTATGTAATAGTATCCACTGTCGTAATTTTGAATTTTTGTCCATTTTGAATTAATGTAATTTAATAATTTTCACTTTTATGTAATAGTATCCACTGTCATAATTTAGAATTTTTGTCCATTTTGAATTCATGTAATAATTTAATAAATTCCACTTTTTTGTAATAGTATCCACTGTCGTAATTTTTAATTTTTGTCCAATTTGAATTCATGTAATAATTATTTTGACTTTTATGTAATAGTATCTACTGTCGTAATTTTGAATTTTTGTCCTTTTTGAATAAATGTAATAATTGAATAAATTCTACTTTTATGTAATAGTATCCACTGTCGTAATTTTGAATTTTAGTCCATTTTGAATTCATGTAATGATTGAATAATTGAACTTTTATGTAATAGTATCCAATGTCGTAATATAGAATTTTTGTCCATTTTGACTTTGTGTAATAATTGAATTGTTTCCACTTTTATGTAATAGTATCCACTGTCGTAATTTTGAATTTTTGTCCATTTTGAATTCATGTAATTGAATCATTTTGACTTTTATGTAATAGTATCCAATGTCGTAATATAGAATTTTTGTCCATTTTGACTTTGTGTAATAATTGAATTATTTCCACTTTTATGTAATAGTATCCACTGTCGAAATTTTGAATTTTTGTCCATTTTGAATTCGTGTAATAATTGAATTATTTCCACTTTTATGTAATAGTATTCACTGTCGTAATTTTGAATTTTTGTCCATTTTGAATTCATATAATAATTATTTTGACTTTTATGTAATAGTATCCACTGTCGTAATTTTGAATTTTTGTCCATTTTGAATTCATGTAATAATTTAATAAATTTAGCTTTTATGTAATAGTATCCACTGTCGAAATTTTGAATTTTTGTCCATTTTGAATTCGTGTAATAATTGAATTATTTCCACTTTTATGTAATAGTATTCACTGTCGTAATTTTGAATTTTTGTCCATTTTGAATTCATATAATAATTATTTTGACTTTTATGTAATAGTATCCACTGTCGAAATTTTGAATTTTTGTCCAATTTGAATTCATGTAATAATTATTTTGACTTTTATGTAATAGTATCCACTGACGTAATTTTGAATTTTTGTCCATTTTGAATTCATGTAATAATTATTTTGACTTTTATGTAATAGTATCCACTGTCTTAATTTTAAATATTTGTCCATTTTGAATTCATGTAATAATTGAATAAATTCCACTTTTATGTAACAGTCTCCACTGTTGTGATTTTTGTCCATTTTGAATTCATGTAATAATTATTTTGACTTTTATGTAATAGTATCCACTGTCGTAATTTTGAATTTTTGTCCATTTTGAATTCATGTAATGATTTAATCATTTTTACTTTTATGTAATAGTATTATCCACTGTCGTAATTTTGAATTTTTGTCCATTTTGAATTAATGTAATAATTGAATTATTTCCACTTTTATGTAATAGTATCCACTGTCATAATTTTTAATGCTTGTCCATTTTGAATTCATGTAATCATTTAATAGATTCCACTTTTATGTAATAGTATCCACTGTCGTAATTTTTTATTTTTGTCCATTTTGAATTCCTGTAATTCAATAATTTCCACTTTTATGTAATAGTATCCACTGTCGTAATTTTGAATTTTTGTCCATTTTGAATTCATGTAGTGATTGAATCATTTGAACTTTTATGAAATTGTATCCACTGTCGTAATTTTGAATTTTTGTCCATTTTGAATTCATGTAATAATTGAATAAATTTCACTTTTATGTAATAGTATCCACTGTCGTAATTTTGATTTTTTTTGTCCATTTTGAATTCATGTAAAAATCGAATCATTTTGACTTTTATGTAATAGTATCCACTGTCGTAATTTAGATTTTTTTTGTCCATTTTGAATTCATGTAAAAATTGAATCATTTTGACTTTTATGTAATAGTATCCACTGTTGTAATTTTGCATTTTTGTCCATTTTGAATTCATGTAATGATTTAATAAATTTAGCTTTTATGTAATAGTATCCACTGTGGTAATTTTGAATTTTTGTCCATTTTGAATTCATGTAATAATTGAATTATTTCCACTTTTATGTAATAGTATCCACTGTCGTAATTTTGAATTTAATAATTGAATTATTTCCACTTTTATGTAATAGTATCCACTGTCGTAATTTTGAATGTTTGTCCATTTTGAATTCATGTAATAATTTAATAATTTTCCACTTTTATGTAATAGTATCCACTGTTGTAATTTAGATTTTTTTTGTCCATTTTGAATTCATGTAAAAATTGAATCATTTGGACTTTTATGTAATAGTATCCACTGTCGTAATTTAGCATTTTTGTCCATTTTGAATTTATGTAATGATTTAATAAATTTAGCTTTTATGTAATAGTATCCACTGTGGTAATTTTGAATTTTTGTCCATTTTGAATTCATGTAATAATTGAATTATTTCCACTTTTATGTAATAGTATCCACTGTCGTAATTTTGAATGTTTGTCCATTTTGAATTCATGTAATAATTTAATTATTACACTTTTATGTAATAGTATCCACTGTCGTAATTTTGAATGTTTGTCCATTTTGAATTCATGTAATAATTTAATAATTTTCTACTTTTATGTAATAGTATCCACTGTCGTAATTTTGAATTTTTGTCCATTTTGAATTCATGTAATAATTGAATTATTTCCACTTTTATGTAATAGTATCCACTGTCGTAATTTAGCATTTTTGTCCATTTTGAATTCATATAATAATTTAATAAATTCCACTTTTTTGTAATAGTATCCACTGTCGTAATTTTTTATTTTTGTCCATTTTGAATTCATATAATAATTTAATAAATTCCACTTTTGTGTAATTGTATCCACTGTCGTAATTTTGATTTTTTTGTCCAATTTGAATTCATGTAATAATTGAATAAATTCCAATTTTATGTAATAGTATCCCTGTCGTAATTTTGATTTTTTTGTCCAATTTGAATTCATGTAATAATTGAATAAATTCCAATTTTATGTAATTGTATCCACTGTCGTAATTTTGAATTTTTGTCCATTTTGAATTCATGTAATAATTGAATAAATTCCAATTTTATGTAATAGTATCCACTGTTGTAATTTTGAATTTTTGTCAATTTTGAATTCATGTAATAATTGAATAAATTACAATTTTATGTAATAGTATCCACTGTCGTGATTTTTGTCCATTTTGAATTCATGTAATAATTATTTTGACTTTTATGTAATAGTATCCACTGTCGTAATTTTGAATGTTTGTCCATTTTGAATTCATGTAATAATTGAATTATTTCCACTTTTATGTAATAGTATCCACTGTCATAATTTTGAATGTTTGTCCATTTTGATTCATGTAATAATTGAATTATTTCCACTTTTATGTAATAGTATCCACTGTCGTGATTTTTGTCCATTTTGAATTCATGTAATAATTATTTTGACTTTTATGTAATAGTATCCACTGTCGTAATTTTGAATGTTTGTCCATTTTGAATTCATGTAATAATTGAATTATTTCCACTTTTATGTAATAGTATTCACTGTCGTAATTTTGAATTTTTGTCCATTTTGAATAAATGTAATAATTTAATCATTTTGACTTTTATGTAATAGTATCCACTGTCGTAATTTTGAATTTTTGTCCATTTTGAATTCATGTAATAATTGAATAAATTCCACTTTTATGTAACAGTCTCCACTGTCGTGATTTTTGTCCATTTTGAATTCATGTAATAATTATTTTGACTTTTATGTAATAGTATCCACTGTCGTAATTTTGAATTTTTGTCCATTTTGAATTCATGTAATGATTTAATCATTTTTACTTTTATGTAATAGTATTATCCACTGTCGTAATTTTGAATTTTTGTCCATTTTGAATTAATGTAATAATTGAATTATTTCCACTTTTATGTAATAGTATCCACTGTCATAATTTTTAATGCTTGTCCATTTTGAATTCATGTAATCATTTAATAGATTCCACTTTTATGTAATAGTATCCACTGTCGTAATTTTTATTTTTGTCCATTTTGAATTCCTGTAATTCAATAATTTCCACTTTTATGTAATAGTATTCACTGTCGTAATTTTGAATTTTTGTCCATTTTGAATTCATGTAGTGATTGAATCATTTGAACTTTTATGAAATTGTATCCACTGTCGTAATTTTGAATTTTTGTCCATTTTGAATTCATGTAATAATTGAATAAATTTCACTTTTATGTAATAGTATCCACTGTCGTAATTTTGAATTTTTGTCAATTTTGAATTCATGTAATAATTGAATAAATTACAATTTTATGTAATAGTATCCACTGTCGTGATTTTTGTCCATTTTGAATTCATGTAATAATTATTTTGAATTTTATGTAATAGTATCCACTCTCGTAATTTTGAATTTTTGTCCATTTTGAATAAATGTAATAATTGTATCATTTTGACTTTTATGTAATAGTATCCACTGTCATATTTTTGAATTTTTGTCCATTGTGACTTTGTGTAATAATTGAATTATTTCCACTTTTATGTAATAGTATCCACTGTCGTAATTTTGAATGTTTGTCCATTTTGAATTCATGTAATAATTTAATTATTACACTTTTATGTAATAGTATCCACTGTCGTGATTTTTGTCCATTTTGAATTCATGTAATAATTATTTTGACTTTTATGTAATAGTATCCACTGTCGTAATTTTGAATGTTTGTCCATTTTGAATTCATGTAATAATTGAATTATTTCCACTTTTATGTAATAGTATCCACTGTCATAATTTTGAATGTTTGTCCATTTTGATTCATGTAATAATTGAATTATTTCCACTTTTATGTAATAGTATCCACTGTCGTGATTTTTGTCCATTTTGAATTCATGTAATAATTATTTTGACTTTTATGTAATAGTATCCACTGTCGTAATTTTGAATGTTTGTCCATTTTGAATTCATGTAATAATTGAATTATTTCCACTTTTATGTAATAGTATTCACTGTCGTAATTTTGAATGTTTGTCCATTTTGATTCATGTAATAATTGAATTATTTCCACTTTTATGTAATAGTATCCACTGTCGTGATTTTTGTCCATTTTGAATTCATGTAATAATTATTTTGACTTTTATGTAATAGTATCCACAGTCGTAATTTTGAATGTTTGTCCATTTTGAATTCATGTAATAATTGAATTATTTCCACTTTTATGTAATAGTATTCACTGTCGTAATTTTGAATTTTTGTCCATTTTGAATAAATGTAATAATTTAATCATTTTGACTTTTATGTAATAGTATCCACTGTCGTAATTTTGAATTTTTGTCCATTTTGAATTCATGTAATAATTGAATAAATTCCACTTTTATGTAACAGTCTCCACTGTCGTGATTTTTGTCCATTTTGAATTCATGTAATAATTATTTTGACTTTTATGTAATAGTATCCACTGTCGTAATTTTGAATTTTTGTCCATTTTGAATTCATGTAATGATTTAATCATTTTTACTTTTATGTAATAGTATTATCCACTGTCGTAATTTTGAATTTTTGTCCATTTTGAATTAATGTAATAATTTAATTATTTCCACTTTTATGTAATAGTATCCACTGTCATAATTTTTAATGCTTGTCCATTTTGAATTCATGTAATCATTTAATAGATTCCACTTTTATGTAATAGTATCCACTGTCGTAATTTTTTATTTTTGTCCATTTTGAATTCCTGTAATTCAATAATTTCCACTTTTATGTAATAGTATCCACTGTCGTAATTTTGAATTTTTGTCCATTTTGAATTCATGTAGTGATTGAATCATTTGAACTTTTATGAAATTGTATCCACTGTCGTAATTTTGAATTTTTGTCCATTTTGAATTCATGTAATAATTGAATAAATTTCACTTTTATGTAATAGTATCCACTGTCGTAATTTTGATTTTTTTTGTCCATTTTGAATTCATGTAATAATTGAATAAATTCCACTTTTATGTAATAGTATCCACTGTTGTAATTTAGATTTTTTTTGTCCATTTTGAATTCATGTAAAAATTGAATCATTTGGACTTTTATGTAATAGTATCCACTGTCGTAATTTTGAATTTTTGTCCATTTTGAATTTATGTAATGATTTAATAAATTTAGCTTTTATGTAATAGTATCCACTGTGGTAATTTTGAATTTTTGTCCATTTTGAATTCATGTAATAATTGAATTATTTCCACTTTTATGTAATAGTATCCACTGTCGTAATTTTGAATGTTTGTCCATTTTGAATTCATGTAATAATTTAATTATTACACTTTTATGTAATAGTATCCACTGTCGTAATTTTGAATGTTTGTCCATTTTGAATTCATGTAATAATTTAATAATTTTCCACTTTTATGTAATAGTATCCACTGTCGTAATTTTGAATTTTTGTCCATTTTGAATTCATGTAATAATTGAATTATTTCCACTTTTATGTAATAGTATCCACTGTCGTAATTTAGCATTTTTGTCCATTTTGAATTCATATAATAATTTAATAAATTCCACTTTTTTGTAATAGTATCCACTGTCGTAATTTTTTATTTTTGTCCATTTTGAATTCATATAATAATTTAATAAATTCCACTTTTGTGTAATAGTATCCACTGTCGTAATTTTGATTTTTTTGTCCAATTTGAATTCATGTAATAATTGAATAAATTCCAATTTTATGTAATAGTATCCACTGTCGTAATTTTGATTTTTTTGTCCAATTTGAATTCATGTAATAATTGAATAAATTCCAATTTTATGTAATTGTATCCACTGTCGTAATTTTGAATTTTTGTCCATTTTGAATTCATGTAATAATTGAATAAATTCCACTTTTATGTAATAGTATCCACTGTCGTAATTTTGAATGTTTGTCCATTTTGATTCATGTAATAATTGAATTGTGTAATAGTATCCACTGTCGTAATTTTGATTTTTTTGTCCAATTTGAATTCATGTAATAATTGAATAAATTCCAATTTTATGTAATAGTATCCACTGTCGTAATTTTGATTTTTTTGTCCAATTTGAATTCATGTAATAATTGAATAAATTCCAATTTTATGTAATTGTATCCACTGTCGTAATTTTGAATTTTTGTCCATTTTGAATTCATGTAATAATTGAATAAATTCCACTTTTATGTAATAGTATCCACTGTCGTAATTTTGAATGTTTGTCCATTTTGATTCATGTAATAATTGAATTATTTCCACTTTTATGTAATAGTATCCACTGTCGTGATTTTTGTCCATTTTGAATTCATGTAATAATTATTTTGACTTTTATGTAATAGTATCCACTGTCGTAATTTTGAATTTAATAATTGAATTATTTCCACTTTTATGTAATAGTATCCACTGTCGTAATTTTGAATGTTTGTCCATTTTGAATTCATGTAATAATTTAATAATTTTCCACTTTTATGTAATAGTATCCACTGTCGTGATTTTTGTCCATTTTGAATTCATGTAATAATTGAATAAATTCTACTTTTATGTAATAGTATCCACTGTCGTAATTTTGAATTTTTGTCCATTTTGAATTCATGTAATAATTGAATAAATTCCACTTTTATGTAATAGTATCCACTGTTGTAATTTAGATTTTTTTTGTCCATTTTGAATTCATGTAAAAATTGAATCATTTGGACTTTTATGTAATAGTATCCAGTCGTAATTTAGCATTTTTGTCCATTTTGAATTTATGTAATGATTTAATAAATTTAGCTTTTATGTAATAGTATCCACTGTGGTAATTTTGAATTTTTGTCCATTTTGAATTCATGTAATAATTGAATTATTTCCACTTTTATGTAATAGTATTCACTGTCGTAATTTTGAATTTTTGTCCATTTTGAATTCATATAATAATTATTTTGACTTTTATGTAATAGTATCCACTGTCGAAATTTTGAATTTTTGTCCAATTTGAATTCATGTAATAATTATTTTGACTTTTATGTAATAGTATCCACTGACGTAATTTTGAATTTTTGTCCATTTTGAATTCATGTAATAATTATTTTGACTTTTATGTAATAGTATCCACTGTCTTAATATTAAATATTTGTCCATTTTGAATTCATGTAATAATTGAATAAATTCCACTTTTATGTAACAGTCTCCACTGTTGTGATTTTTGTCCATTTTGAATTCATGTAATAATTATTTTGACTTTTATGTAATAGTATCCACTGTCGTAATTTTGAATTTTTGTCCATTTTGAATTCATGTAATGATTTAATCATTTTTACTTTTATGTAATAGTATTATCCACTGTCGTAATTTTGAATTTTTGTCCATTTTGAATTAATGTAATAATTGAATTATTTCCACTTTTATGTAATAGTATCCACTGTCATAATTTTTAATGCTTGTCCATTTTGAATTCATGTAATCATTTAATAGATTCCACTTTTATGTAATAGTATCCACTGTCGTAATTTTTTATTTTTGTCCATTTTGAATTCCTGTAATTCAATAATTTCCACTTATGTAATAGTATCCACTGTCGTAATTTTGAATTTTTGTCCATTTTGAATTCATGTAGTGATTGAATCATTTGAACTTTTATGAAATTGTATCCACTGTCGTAATTTTGAATTTTTGTCCATTTTGAATTCATGTAATAATTGAATAAATTTCACTTTTATGTAATAGTATCCACTGTCGTAATTTTGATTTTTTTTGTCCATTTTGAATTCATGTAAAAATTGAATCATTTTGACTTTTATGTAATAGTATCCACTGTCGTAATTTAGATTTTTTTTG
This sequence comes from Gobio gobio, assembly GCF_949357685.1. NCBI lineage: Eukaryota > Metazoa > Chordata > Actinopteri > Cypriniformes > Gobionidae > Gobio > Gobio gobio. The sequence goes on from NC_137118.1 coordinate 3,010,942, forward strand.
TCCATTTTGAATTCATGTAAAAATTGAATCATTTTGACTTTTATGTAATAGTATCCACTGTTGTAATTTTGCATTTTTGTCCATTTTGAATTCATGTAATGATTTAATAAATTTAGCTTTTATGTAATAGTATCCACTGTGGTAATTTTGAATTTTTGTCCATTTTGAATTCATGTAATAATTGAATTATTTCCACTTTTATGTAATAGTATCCACTGTCGTAATTTTGAATTTAATAATTGAATTATTTCCACTTTTATGTAATAGTATCCACTGTCGTAATTTTGAATGTTTGTCCATTTTGAATTCATGTAATAATTTAATAATTTTCCACTTTTATGTAATAGTATCCACTGTTGTAATTTAGACTTTTTTTGTCCATTTTGAATTCATGTAAAAATTGAATCATTTGGACTTTTATGTAATAGTATCCACTGTCGTAATTTAGCATTTTTGTCCATTTTGAATTTATGTAATGATTTAATAAATTTAGCTTTTATGTAATAGTATCCACTGTGGTAATTTTGAATTTTTGTCCATTTTGAATTCATGTAATAATTGAATTATTTCCACTTTTATGTAATAGTATCCACTGTCGTAATTTTGAATGTTTGTCCATTTTGAATTCATGTAATAATTTAATTATTACACTTTTATGTAATAGTATCCACTGTCGTAATTTTGAATGTTTGTCCATTTTGAATTCATGTAATAATTTAATAATTTTCTACTTTTATGTAATAGTATCCACTGTCGTAATTTTGAATTTTTGTCCATTTTGAATTCATGTAATAATTGAATTATTTCCACTTTTATGTAATAGTATCCACTGTCGTAATTTTGAATGTTTGTCCATTTTGAATTCATGTAATAATTGAATAAATTCCAATTTTATGTAATTGTATCCACTGTCGTAATTTTGAATTTTTGTCCATTTTGAATTCATGTAATAATTGAATAAATTCCACTTTTATGTAATAGTATCCACTGTTGTAATTTAGATTTTTTTTGTCCATTTTGAATTCATGTAAAAATTGAATCATTTGGACTTTTATGTAATAGTATCCACTGTCGTAATTTAGCATTTTTGTCCATTTTGAATTTATGTAATGATTTAATAAATTTAGCTTTTATGTAATAGTATCCACTGTGGTAATTTTGAATTTTTGTCCATTTTGAATTCATGTAATAATTGAATTATTTCCACTTTTATGTAATAGTATTCACTGTCGTAATTTTGAATTTTTGTCCATTTTGAATTCATATAATAATTATTTTGACTTTTATGTAATAGTATCCACTGTCGAAATTTTGAATTTTTGTCCAATTTGAATTCATGTAATAATTATTTTGACTTTTATGTAATAGTATCCACTGACGTAATTTTGAATTTTTGTCCATTTTGAATTCATGTAATAATTATTTTGACTTTTATGTAATAGTATCCACTGTCTTAATATTAAATATTTGTCCATTTTGAATTCATGTAATAATTGAATAAATTCCACTTTTATGTAACAGTCTCCACTGTTGTGATTTTTGTCCATTTTGAATTCATGTAATAATTATTTTGACTTTTATGTAATAGTATCCACTGTCGTAATTTTGAATTTTTGTCCATTTTGAATTCATGTAATGATTTAATCATTTTTACTTTTATGTAATAGTATTATCCACTGTCGTAATTTTGAATTTTTGTCCATTTTGAATTAATGTAATAATTGAATTATTTCCACTTTTATGTAATAGTATCCACTGTCATAATTTTTAATGCTTGTCCATTTTGAATTCATGTAATCATTTAATAGATTCCACTTTTATGTAATAGTATCCACTGTCGTAATTTTTTATTTTTGTCCATTTTGAATTCCTGTAATTCAATAATTTCCACTTATGTAATAGTATCCACTGTCGTAATTTTGAATTTTTGTCCATTTTGAATTCATGTAGTGATTGAATCATTTGAACTTTTATGAAATTGTATCCACTGTCGTAATTTTGAATTTTTGTCCATTTTGAATTCATGTAATAATTGAATAAATTTCACTTTTATGTAATAGTATCCACTGTCGTAATTTTGATTTTTTTTGTCCATTTTGAATTCATGTAAAAATTGAATCATTTTGACTTTTATGTAATAGTATCCACTGTCGTAATTTAGATTTTTTTTGTCCATTTTGAATTCATGTAAAAATTGAATCATTTTGACTTTTATGTAATAGTATCCACTGTTGTAATTTTGCATTTTTGTCCATTTTGAATTCATGTAATGATTTAATAAATTTAGCTTTTATGTAATAGTATCCACTGTGGTAATTTTGAATTTTTGTCCATTTTGAATTCATGTAATAATTGAATTATTTCCACTTTTATGTAATAGTATCCACTGTCGTAATTTTGAATTTAATAATTGAATTATTTCCACTTTTATGTAATAGTATCCACTGTCGTAATTTTGAATGTTTGTCCATTTTGAATTCATGTAATAATTTAATAATTTTCCACTTTTATGTAATAGTATCCACTGTTGTAATTTAGACTTTTTTTGTCCATTTTGAATTCATGTAAAAATTGAATCATTTGGACTTTTATGTAATAGTATCCACTGTCGTAATTTAGCATTTTTGTCCATTTTGAATTTATGTAATGATTTAATAAATTTAGCTTTTATGTAATAGTATCCACTGTGGTAATTTTGAATTTTTGTCCATTTTGAATTCATGTAATAATTGAATTATTTCCACTTTTATGTAATAGTATCCACTGTCGTAATTTTGAATGTTTGTCCATTTTGAATTCATGTAATAATTTAATTATTACACTTTTATGTAATAGTATCCACTGTCGTAATTTTGAATGTTTGTCCATTTTGAATTCATGTAATAATTTAATAATTTTCTACTTTTATGTAATAGTATCCACTGTCGTAATTTTGAATTTTTGTCCATTTTGAATTCATGTAATAATTGAATTATTTCCACTTTTATGTAATAGTATCCACTGTCGTAATTTTGAATGTTTGTCCATTTTGAATTCATGTAATAATTGAATAAATTCCAATTTTATGTAATTGTATCCACTGTCGTAATTTTGAATTTTTGTCCATTTTGAATTCATGTAATAATTGAATAAATTCCACTTTTATGTAATAGTATCCACTGTCGTAATTTTGAATGTTTGTCCATTTTGATTCATGTAATAATTGAATTATTTCCACTTTTATGTAATAGTATCCACTGTCGTGATTTTTGTCCATTTTGAATTCATGTAATAATTATTTTGACTTTTATGTAATAGTATCCACTGTCGTAATTTTGAATTTAATAATTGAATTATTTCCACTTTTATGTAATAGTATCCACTGTCGTAATTTTGAATGTTTGTCCATTTTGAATTCATGTAATAATTTAATAATTTTCCACTTTTATGTAATAGTATCCACTGTCGTGATTTTTGTCCATTTTGAATTCATGTAATAATTGAATAAATTCTACTTTTATGTAATAGTATCCACTGTCGTAATTTTGAATTTTTGTCCATTTTGAATTCATGTAATAATTGAATAAATTCCACTTTTATGTAATAGTATCCACTGTTGTAATTTAGATTTTTTTTGTCCATTTTGAATTCATGTAAAAATTGAATCATTTGGACTTTTATGTAATAGTATCCACTGTCGTAATTTAGCATTTTTGTCCATTTTGAATTTATGTAATGATTTAATAAATTTAGCTTTTATGTAATAGTATCCACTGTGGTAATTTTGAATTTTTGTCCATTTTGAATTCATGTAATAATTGAATTATTTCCACTTTTATGTAATAGTATCCACTGTCGTAATTTTGAATGTTTGTCCATTTTGAATTCATGTAATAATTTAATAATTTTCCACTTTTATGTAATAGTATCCACTGTCGTGATTTTTGTCCATTTTGAATTCATGTAATAATTGAATAAATTCTACTTTTATGTAATAGTATCCACTGTCGTAATTTTGAATTTTTGTCCATTTTGAATTCATGTAATAATTGAATAAATTCCACTTTTATGTAATAGTATCCACTGTTGTAATTTAGATTTTTTTTGTCCATTTTGAATTCATGTAAAAATTGAATCATTTGGACTTTTATGTAATAGTATCCACTGTCGTAATTTAGCATTTTTGTCCATTTTGAATTTATGTAATGATTTAATAAATTTAGCTTTTATGTAATAGTATCCACTGTGGTAATTTTGAATTTTTGTCCATTTTGAATTCATGTAATAATTGAATTATTTCCACTTTTATGTAATAGTATTCACTGTCGTAATTTTGAATTTTTGTCCATTTTGAATTCATATAATAATTATTTTGACTTTTATGTAATAGTATCCACTGTCGAAATTTTGAATTTTTGTCCAATTTGAATTCATGTAATAATTATTTTGACTTTTATGTAATAGTATCCACTGACGTAATTTTGAATTTTTGTCCATTTTGAATTCATGTAATAATTATTTTGACTTTTATGTAATAGTATCCACTGTCTTAATATTAAATATTTGTCCATTTTGAATTCATGTAATAATTGAATAAATTCCACTTTTATGTAACAGTCTCCACTGTTGTGATTTTTGTCCATTTTGAATTCATGTAATAATTATTTTGACTTTTATGTAATAGTATCCACTGTCGTAATTTTGAATTTTTGTCCATTTTGAATTCATGTAATGATTTAATCATTTTTACTTTTATGTAATAGTATTATCCACTGTCGTAATTTTGAATTTTTGTCCATTTTGAATTAATGTAATAATTGAATTATTTCCACTTTTATGTAATAGTATCCACTGTCATAATTTTTAATGCTTGTCCATTTTGAATTCATGTAATCATTTAATAGATTCCACTTTTATGTAATAGTATCCACTGTCGTAATTTTTTATTTTTGTCCATTTTGAATTCCTGTAATTCAATAATTTCCACTTATGTAATAGTATCCACTGTCGTAATTTTGAATTTTTGTCCATTTTGAATTCATGTAGTGATTGAATCATTTGAACTTTTATGAAATTGTATCCACTGTCGTAATTTTGAATTTTTGTCCATTTTGAATTCATGTAATAATTGAATAAATTTCACTTTTATGTAATAGTATCCACTGTCGTAATTTTGATTTTTTTTGTCCATTTTGAATTCATGTAAAAATTGAATCATTTTGACTTTTATGTAATAGTATCCACTGTCGTAATTTAGATTTTTTTTGTCCATTTTGAATTCATGTAAAAATTGAATCATTTTGACTTTTATGTAATAGTATCCACTGTTGTAATTTTGCATTTTTGTCCATTTTGAATTCATGTAATGATTTAATAAATTTAGCTTTTATGTAATAGTATCCACTGTGGTAATTTTGAATTTTTGTCCATTTTGAATTCATGTAATAATTGAATTATTTCCACTTTTATGTAATAGTATCCACTGTCGTAATTTTGAATTTAATAATTGAATTATTTCCACTTTTATGTAATAGTATCCACTGTCGTAATTTTGAATGTTTGTCCATTTTGAATTCATGTAATAATTTAATAATTTTCCACTTTTATGTAATAGTATCCACTGTTGTAATTTAGATTTTTTTTGTCCATTTTGAATTCATGTAAAAATTGAATCATTTGGACTTTTATGTAATAGTATCCACTGTCGTAATTTAGCATTTTTGTCCATTTTGAATTTATGTAATGATTTAATAAATTTAGCTTTTATGTAATAGTATCCACTGTGGTAATTTTGAATTTTTGTCCATTTTGAATTCATGTAATAATTGAATTATTTCCACTTTTATGTAATAGTATCCACTGTCGTAATTTTGAATGTTTGTCCATTTTGAATTCATGTAATAATTTAATTATTACACTTTTATGTAATAGTATCCACTGTCGTAATTTTGAATGTTTGTCCATTTTGAATTCATGTAATAATTTAATAATTTTCTACTTTTATGTAATAGTATCCACTGTCGTAATTTTGAATTTTTGTCCATTTTGAATTCATGTAATAATTGAATTATTTCCACTTTTATGTAATAGTATCCACTATCGTAATTTAGCATTTTTGTCCATTTTGAATTCATATAATAATTTAATAAATTCCACTTTTTTGTAATAGTATCCACTGTCGTAATTTTTTATTTTTGTCCATTTTGAATTCATATAATAATTTAATAAATTCCACTTTTGTGTAATTGTATCCACTGTCGTAATTTTGATTTTTTTGTCCAATTTGAATTCATGTAATAATTGAATAAATTCCAATTTTATGTAATAGTATCCACTGTCGTAATTTTGATTTTTTTGTCCAATTTGAATTCATGTAATAATTGAATAAATTCCAATTTTATGTAATTGTATCCACTGTCGTAATTTTGAATTTTTGTCCATTTTGAATTCATGTAATAATTGAATAAATTCCAATTTTATGTAATAGTATCCACTGTTGTAATTTTGAATTTTTGTCAATTTTGAATTCATGTAATAATTGAATAAATTACAATTTTATGTAATAGTATCCACTGTCGTGATTTTTGTCCATTTTGAATTCATGTAATAATTATTTTGACTTTTATGTAATAGTATCCACTGTCATATTTTTGAATTTTTGTCCATTGTGACTTTGTGTAATAATTGAATTATTTCCACTTTTATGTAATAGTATCCACTGTCGTAATTTTGAATGTTTGTCCATTTTGATTCATGTAATAATTGAATTATTTCCACTTTTATGTAATAGTATCCACTGTCGTGATTTTTGTCCATTTTGAATTCATGTAATAATTATTTTGACTTTTATGTAATAGTATCCACTGTCGTAATTTTGAATTTAATAATTGAATTATTTCCACTTTTATGTAATATTATCCGCTGTCGTAATTTTGAATGTTTGTCCATTTTGAATTCATGTAATAATTTAATAATTTTCCACTTTTATGTAATAGTATCCACTGTCGTAATTTTGAATTTTTGTCCATTTTGAATTCATGTAATAATTGAATAAATTCCACTTTTATGTAATAGTATCCACTGTTGTAATTTAGATTTTTTTTGTCCATTTTGAATTCATGTAAAAATTGAATCATTTGGACTTTTATGTAATAGTATCCACTGTCGTAATTTAGCATTTTTGTCCATTTTGAATTTATGTAATGATTTAATAAATTTAGCTTTTATGTAATAGTATCCACTGTGGTAATTTTGAATTTTTGTCCATTTTGAATTCATGTAATAATTGAATTATTTCCACTTTTATGTAATAGTATCCACTGTCGTAATTTTGAATGTTTGTCCATTTTGAATTCATGTAATAATTTAATTATTACACTTTTATGTAATAGTATCCACTGTCGTAATTTTGAATGTTTGTCCATTTTGAATTCATGTAATAATTTAATAATTTTCCACTTTTATGTAATAGTATCCACTGTCGTAATTTTGAATTTTTGTCCATTTTGAATTCATGTAATAATTGAATTATTTCCACTTTTATGTAATAGTATCCACTGTCGTAATTTAGCATTTTTGTCCATTTTGAATTCATATAATAATTTAATAAATTCCACTTTTTTGTAATAGTATCCACTGTCGTAATTTTTTATTTTTGTCCATTTTGAATTCATATAATAATTTAATAAATTCCACTTTTGTGTAATAGTATCCACTGTCGTAATTTTGATTTTTTTGTCCAATTTGAATTCATGTAATAATTGAATAAATTCCAATTTTATGTAATAGTATCCACTGTCGTAATTTTGATTTTTTTGTCCATTTTGAATTCATGTAATAATTGAATAAATTACAATTTTATGTAATTGTATCCACTGTCGTAATTTTGAATTTTTGTCCATTTTGAATTCATGTAATAATTGAATAAATTACAATTTTATGTAATAGTATCCATTGTCGTGATTTTTGTCCATTTTGAATTCATGTAATAATTATTTAGAATTTTATGTAATAGTATCCACTCTCGTAATTTTGAATTTTTGTCCATTTTGAATAAATGTAATAATTGTATCATTTTGACTTTTATGTAATAGTATCCACTGTCATATTTTTGAATTTTTGTCCATTGTGACTTTGTGTAATAATTGAATTATTTCCACTTTTATGTAATAGTATCCACTGTCGTAATTTTGAATGTTTGTCCATTTTGATTCATGTAATAATTGAATTATTTCCACTTTTATGTAATAGTATCCACTGTCGTGATTTTTGTCCATTTTGAATTCATGTAATAATTATTTTGACTTTTATGTAATAGTATCCACTGTCGTAATTCATATAATAATTTAATAAATTCCACTTTTGTGTAATAGTATCCACTGTCGTAATTTTGATTTTTTTGTCCAATTTGAATTCATGTAATAATTGAATAAATTCCAATTTTATGTAATAGTATCCACTGTCGTAATTTTGATTTTTTTGTCCAATTTGAATTCATGTAATAATTGAATAAATTCCAATTTTATGTAATTGTATCCACTGTCGTAATTTTGAATTTTTGTCCATTTTGAATTCATGTAATAATTGAATAAATTACAATTTTATGTAATAGTATCCATTGTCGTGATTTTTGTCCATTTTGAATTCATGTAATAATTATTTAGAATTTTATGTAATAGTATCCACTCTCGTAATTTTGAATTTTTGTCCATTTTGAATAAATGTAATAATTGTATCATTTTGACTTTTATGTAATAGTATCCACTGTCATATTTTTGAATTTTTGTCCATTGTGACTTTGTGTAATAATTGAATTATTTCCACTTTTATGTAATAGTATCCACTGTCGTAATTTTGAATGTTTGTCCATTTTGATTCATGTAATAATTGAATTATTTCCACTTTTATGTAATAGTATCCACTGTCGTGATTTTTGTCCATTTTGAATTCATGTAATAATTATTTTGACTTTTATGTAATAGTATCCACTGTCGTAATTTTGAATGTTTGTCCATTTTGAATTCATGTAATAATTGAATTATTTCCACTTTTATGTAATAGTATTCACTGTCGTAATTTTGAATTTTTGTCCATTTTGAATAAATGTAATAATTGAATCATTTTGACTTTTATGTAATAGTATCCACTGTCGTAATTTTGAATTTTTGTCCATTTTGAATTCATGTAATAATTGAATAAATTCCACTTTTATGTAATAGTATCCACTGTCGTGATTTTTGTCCATTTTGAATTCATGTAATAATTGAATAAATTCTACTTTTATGTAATAGTATCCACTGTCGTAATTTTGAATTTTAGTCCATTTTGAATTCATGTAATGATTGAATCATTTGAACTTTTATGTAATAGTATCCAATGTCGAAATTTTGAATTTTTGTCCATTTTGAATTCATGTAATTGAATCATTTTGACTTTTATGTAATAGTATCCACTGTCGTGATTTTTGTCCATTTTGAATTCGTGTAATAATTGAATTATTTCCACTTTTATGTAATAGTATTCACTGTCGTAATTTTGAATTTTTGTCCATTTTGAATTCATATAATAATTATTTTGACTTTTATGTAATAGTATCCACTGTCGAAATTTTGAATTTTTGTCCAATTTGAATTAATGTAATAATTATTTTGACTTTTATGTAATAGTATCCACTGTCTTAATTTTGAATATTTGTCCATTTTGAATTCATGTAATAATTGAATAAATTCCACTTTTATGTAATAGTCCCCACTGTTGTGATTTTTGTCCATTTTGAATTCATGTAATAATTATTTCCACTTTTATGTAATAGTATCCACTGTCATAATTTAGAATTTTTGTCCATTTTGAATTCATGTAATAATTTAATAAATTCCACTTTTTTGTAATAGTATCCACTGTCGTAATTGTTAATTTTTGTCCAATTTGAATTCATGTAATAATTATTTTGACTTTTATGTAATAGTATCCACTGTCGTAATTTTGAATTTTTGTCCATTTTGAATTCGTGTAATAATTGAATTATTTCCACTTTTATGTAATAGTATCCACTGTCGTAATTTTGAATTTTTGTCCATTTTGAATTCATGTAATAATTGAATAAATTCCACTTTTATGTAATAGTATCTACTGTCGTGATTTTTGTCCATTTTGAATTCATGTAATAATTATTTTGACTTTTATGTAATAGTATCCACTGTCGTAATTTTGAATTTTTGTCCATTTTGAATTCATGTAATAATTGAATCATTTTGACTTTTATGTAATAGTATCCACTGTTGTAATTTTGAATTTTTGTCCATTTTGAATTAATGTAATAATTGAATCATTTTGACTTTTATGTAATAGTATCCACTGTCGTAATTTTTTATTTTTGTCCATTTTGAATTCATGTAATAATTTAATAATTTTCACTTTTATGTAATAGTATCTACTGTCTTAATTTTGAATTTTTGTCCATTTTGAATTCATGTAATAATTTAATAAATTTAGCTTTTATGTAATAGTATCCACTGTCGTAATTTAGAATTTTTGTCCATTTTGAATTAATGTAATTTAATAATTTTCACTTTTATGTAATAGTATCCACTGTCGTAATTTTTAATTTTTGTCCAATTTGAATTCATGTAATAATTATTTTGACTTTTATGTAATAGTATCTACTGTCGTAATTTTGAATTTTTGTCCTTTTTGAATAAATGTAATAATTGAATAAATTCTACTTTTATGTAATAGTATCCACTGTCGTAATTTTGAATTTTAGTCCATTTTGAATTCATGTAATGATTGAATAATTGAACTTTTATGTAATAGTATCCAATGTCGTAATATAGAATTTTTGTCCATTTTGACTTTGTGTAATAATTGAATTGTTTCCACTTTTATGTAATAGTATCCACTGTCGTAATTTTGAATTTTTGTCCATTTTGAATTCATGTAATTGAATCATTTTGACTTTTATGTAATAGTATCCAATGTCGTAATATAGAATTTTTGTCCATTTTGACTTTGTGTAATAATTGAATTATTTCCACTTTTATGTAATAGTATCCACTGTCGAAATTTTGAATTTTTGTCCATTTTGAATTCGTGTAATAATTGAATTATTTCCACTTTTATGTAATAGTATTCACTGTCGTAATTTTGAATTTTTGTCCATTTTGAATTCATATAATAATTATTTTGACTTTTATGTAATAGTATCCACTGTCGTAATTTTGAATTTGTGTCCATTTTGAATTCATGTAATAATTTAATAAATTTAGCTTTTATGTAATAGTATCCACTGTCGAAATTTTGAATTTTTGTCCATTTTGAATTCGTGTAATAATTGAATTATTTCCACTTTTATGTAATAGTATTCACTGTCGTAATTTTGAATTTTTGTCCATTTTGAATTCATATAATAATTATTTTGACTTTTATGTAATAGTATCCACTGTCGAAATTTTGAATTTTTGTCCAATTTGAATTCATGTAATAATTATTTTGACTTTTATGTAATAGTATCCACTGACGTAATTTTGAATTTTTGTCCATTTTGAATTCATGTAATAATTATTTTGACTTTTATGTAATAGTATCCACTGTCTTAATTTTAAATATTTGTCCATTTTGAATTCATGTAATAATTGAATAAATTCCACTTTTATGTAACAGTCTCCACTGTTGTGATTTTTGTCCATTTTGAATTCATGTAATAATTGAATAAATTCCACTTTTATGTAATAGTATCCACTGTCGTAATTTTGAATTTTTGTCCATTTTGAATTCATGTAATGATTTAATCATTTTTACTTTTATGTAATAGTATTATCCACTGTCGTAATTTTGAATTTTTGTCCATTTTGAATTAATGTAATAATTGAATTATTTCCACTTTTATGTAATAGTATCCACTGTCATAATTTTTAATGCTTGTCCATTTTGAATTCATGTAATCATTTAATAGATTCCACTTTTATGTAATAGTATCCACTGTCGTAATTTTTTATTTTTGTCCATTTTGAATTCCTGTAATTCAATAATTTCCACTTTTATGTAATAGTATCCACTGTCGTAATTTTGAATTTTTGTCCATTTTGAATTCATGTAGTGATTGAATCATTTGAACTTTTATGAAATTGTATCCACTGTCGTAATTTTGAATTTTTGTCCATTTTGAATTCATGTAATAATTGAATAAATTTCACTTTTATGTAATAGTATCCACTGTCGTAATTTTGATTTTTTTTTTGTCCATTTTGAATTCATGTAAAAATTGAATCATTTTGACTTTTATGTAATAGTATCCACTGTCGTAATTTAGATTTTTTTTGTCCATTTTGAATTCATGTAAAAATTGAATCATTTTGACTTTTATGTAATAGTATCCACTGTTGTAATTTTGCATTTTTGTCCATTTTGAATTCATGTAATGATTTAATAAATTTAGCTTTTATGTAATAGTATCCACTGTGGTAATTTTGAATTTTTGTCCATTTTGAATTCATGTAATAATTGAATTATTTCCACTTTTATGTAATAGTATCCACTGTCGTAATTTTGAATTTAATAATTGAATTATTTCCACTTTTATGTAATAGTATCCACTGTCGTAATTTTGAATGTTTGTCCATTTTGAATTCATGTAATAATTTAATAATTTTCCACTTTTATGTAATAGTATCCACTGTCGTAATTTTGAATTTTTGTCCATTTTGAATTCATGTAATAATTGAATAAATTCCACTTTTATGTAATAGTATCCACTGTTGTAATTTAGATTTTTTTTGTCCATTTTGAATTTATGTAATGATTTAATAAATTTAGCTTTTATGTAATAGTATCCACTGTGGTAATTTTGAATTTTTGTCCATTTTGAATTCATGTAATAATTGAATTATTTCCACTTTTATGTAATAGTATCCACTGTCGTAATTTTGAATGTTTGTCCATTTTGAATTCATGTAATAATTTAATTATTACACTTTTATGTAATAGTATCCACTGTCGTAATTTTGAATGTTTGTCCATTTTGAATTCATGTAATAATTTAATAATTTTCCACTTTTATGTAATAGTATCCACTGTCGTAATTTTGAATTTTTGTCCATTTTGAATTCATGTAATAATTGAATTATTTCCACTTTTATGTAATAGTATCCACTGTCGTAATTTAGCATTTTTGTCCATTTTGAATTCATATAATAATTTAATAAATTCCACTTTTTTGTAATAGTATCCACTGTCGTAATTTTTTATTTTTGTCCATTTTGAATTCATATAATAATTTAATAAATTCCACTTTTGTGTAATAGTATCCACTGTCGTAATTTTGATTTTTTTGTCCAATTTGAATTCATGTAATAATTGAATAAATTCCAATTTTATGTAATAGTATCCACTGTCGTAATTTTGATTTTTTTGTCCAATTTGAATTCATGTAATAATTGAATAAATTCCAATTTTATGTAATTGTATCCACTGTCGTAATTTTGAATTTTTGTCCATTTTGAATTCATGTAATAATTGAATAAATTCCAATTTTATGTAATAGTATCCACTGTCGTAATTTTGAATTTTTGTCAATTTTGAATTCATGTAATAATTGAATAAATTACAATTTTATGTAATAGTATCCACTGTCGTGATTTTTGTCCATTTTGAATTCATGTAATAATTATTTTGAATTTTATGTAATAGTATCCACTCTCGTAATTTTGAATTTTTGTCCATTTTGAATAAATGTAATAATTGTATCATTTTGACTTTTATGTAATAGTATCCACTGTCATATTTTTGAATTTTTGTCCATTGTGACTTTGTGTAATAATTGAATTATTTCCACTTTTATGTAATAGTATCCACTGTCGTAATTTTGAATGTTTGTCCATTTTGATTCATGTAATAATTGAATTATTTCCACTTTTATGTAATAGTATCCACTGTCGTGATTTTTGTCCATTTTGAATTCATGTAATAATTATTTTGACTTTTATGTAATAGTATCCACTGTCGTAATTTTGAATGTTTGTCCATTTTGAATTCATGTAATAATTGAATTATTTCCACTTTTATGTAATAGTATCCACTGTCGTAATTTTGAATGTTTGTCCATTTTGATTCATGTAATAATTGAATTATTTCCACTTTTATGTAATAGTATCCACTGTCGTGATTTTTGTCCATTTTGAATTCATGTAATAATTATTTTGACTTTTATGTAATAGTATCCACTGTGGTAATTTTGAATGTTTGTCCATTTTGAATTCATGTAATAATTGAATTATTTCCACTTTTATGTAATAGTATTCACTGTCGTAATTTTGAATTTTTGTCCATTTTGAATAAATGTAATAATTTAATCATTTTGACTTTTATGTAATAGTATCCACTGTCGTAATTTTGAATTTTTGTCCATTTTGAATTCATGTAATAATTGAATAAATTCCACTTTTATGTAACAGTCTCCACTGTCGTGATTTTTGTCCATTTTGAATTCATGTAATAATTATTTTGACTTTTATGTAATAGTATCCACTGTCGTAATTTTTGTCCATTTTGAATTCATGTAATAATTATTTTGACTTTTATGTAATAGTATCCACTGTCGTAATTTTGAATTTTTGTCCATTTTGAATTCATGTAATAATTGAATCATTTTGACTTTTATGTAATAGTATCCACTGTTGTAATTTTGAATTTTTGTCCATTTTGAATTAATGTAATAATTGAATCATTTTGACTTTTATGTAATAGTATCCACTGTCGTAATTTTTTATTTTTGTCCATTTTGAATTCATGTAATAATTTAATAATTTTCACTTTTATGTAATAGTATCTACTGTCTTAATTTTGAATTTTTGTCCATTTTGAATTCATGTAATAATTTAATAAATTTAGCTTTTATGTAATAGTATCCACTGTCGTAATTTTGAATTTTTGTCCATTTTGAATTAATGTAATTTAATAATTTTCACTTTTATGTAATAGTATCCACTGTCATAATTTAGAATTTTTGTCCATTTTGAATTCATGTAATAATTTAATAAATTCCACTTTTTTGTAATAGTATCCACTGTCGTAATTTTTAATTTTTGTCCAATTTGAATTCATGTAATAATTATTTTGACTTTTATGTAATAGTATCTACTGTCGTAATTTTGAATTTTTGTCCTTTTTGAATAAATGTAATAATTGAATAAATTCTACTTTTATGTAATAGTATCCACTGTCGTAATTTTGAATTTTAGTCCATTTTGAATTCATGTAATGATTGAATAATTGAACTTTTATGTAATAGTATCCAATGTCGTAATATAGAATTTTTGTCCATTTTGACTTTGTGTAATAATTGAATTGTTTCCACTTTTATGTAATAGTATCCACTGTCGTAATTTTGAATTTTTGTCCATTTTGAATTCATGTAATTGAATCATTTTGACTTTTATGTAATAGTATCCAATGTCGTAATATAGAATTTTTGTCCATTTTGACTTTGTGTAATAATTGAATTATTTCCACTTTTATGTAATAGTATCCACTGTCGAAATTTTGAATTTTTGTCCATTTTGAATTCGTGTAATAATTGAATTATTTCCACTTTTATGTAATAGTATTCACTGTCGTAATTTTGAATTTTTGTCCATTTTGAATTCATATAATAATTATTTTGACTTTTATGTAATAGTATCCACTGTCGTAATTTTGAATTTTTGTCCATTTTGAATTCATGTAATAATTTAATAAATTTAGCTTTTATGTAATAGTATCCACTGTCGAAATTTTGAATTTTTGTCCATTTTGAATTCGTGTAATAATTGAATTATTTCCACTTTTATGTAATAGTATTCACTGTCGTAATTTTGAATTTTTGTCCATTTTGAATTCATATAATAATTATTTTGACTTTTATGTAATAGTATCCACTGTCGAAATTTTGAATTTTTGTCCAATTTGAATTCATGTAATAATTATTTTGACTTTTATGTAATAGTATCCACTGACGTAATTTTGAATTTTTGTCCATTTTGAATTCATGTAATAATTATTTTGACTTTTATGTAATAGTATCCACTGTCTTAATTTTAAATATTTGTCCATTTTGAATTCATGTAATAATTGAATAAATTCCACTTTTATGTAACAGTCTCCACTGTTGTGATTTTTGTCCATTTTGAATTCATGTAATAATTATTTTGACTTTTATGTAATAGTATCCACTGTCGTAATTTTGAATTTTTGTCCATTTTGAATTCATGTAATGATTTAATCATTTTTACTTTTATGTAATAGTATTATCCACTGTCGTAATTTTGAATTTTTGTCCATTTTGAATTAATGTAATAATTGAATTATTTCCACTTTTATGTAATAGTATCCACTGTCATAATTTTTAATGCTTGTCCATTTTGAATTCATGTAATCATTTAATAGATTCCACTTTTATGTAATAGCATCCACTGTCGTAATTTTTTATTTTTGTCCATTTTGAATTCCTGTAATTCAATAATTTCCACTTTTATGTAATAGTATCCACTGTCGTAATTTTGAATTTTTGTCCATTTTGAATTCATGTAGTGATTGAATCATTTGAACTTTTATGAAATTGTATCCACTGTCGTAATTTTGAATTTTTGTCCATTTTGAATTCATGTAATAATTGAATAAATTTCACTTTTATGTAATAGTATCCACTGTCGTAATTTTGATTTTTTTTGTCCATTTTGAATTCATGTAAAAATCGAATCATTTTGACTTTTATGTAATAGTATCCACTGTCGTAATTTAGATTTTTTTTGTCCATTTTGAATTCATGTAAAAATTGAATCATTTTGACTTTTATGTAATAGTATCCACTGTTGTAATTTTGCATTTTTGTCCATTTTGAATTCATGTAATGATTTAATAAATTTAGCTTTTATGTAATAGTATCCACTGTGGTAATTTTGAATTTTTGTCCATTTTGAATTCATGTAATAATTGAATTATTTCCACTTTTATGTAATAGTATCCACTGTCGTAATTTTGAATTTAATAATTGAATTATTTCCACTTTTATGTAATAGTATCCACTGTCGTAATTTTGAATGTTTGTCCATTTTGAATTCATGTAATAATTTAATAATTTTCCACTTTTATGTAATAGTATCCACTGTTGTAATTTAGATTTTTTTTGTCCATTTTGAATTCATGTAAAAATTGAATCATTTGGACTTTTATGTAATAGTATCCACTGTCGTAATTTAGCATTTTTGTCCATTTTGAATTTATGTAATGATTTAATAAATTTAGCTTTTATGTAATAGTATCCACTGTGGTAATTTTGAATTTTTGTCCATTTTGAATTCATGTAATAATTGAATTATTTCCACTTTTATGTAATAGTATCCACTGTCGTAATTTTGAATGTTTGTCCATTTTGAATTCATGTAATAATTTAATTATTACACTTTTATGTAATAGTATCCACTGTCGTAATTTTGAATGTTTGTCCATTTTGAATTCATGTAATAATTTAATAATTTTCTACTTTTATGTAATAGTATCCACTGTCGTAATTTTGAATTTTTGTCCATTTTGAATTCATGTAATAATTGAATTATTTCCACTTTTATGTAATAGTATCCACTGTCGTAATTTAGCATTTTTGTCCATTTTGAATTCATATAATAATTTAATAAATTCCACTTTTTTGTAATAGTATCCACTGTCGTAATTTTTTATTTTTGTCCATTTTGAATTCATATAATAATTTAATAAATTCCACTTTTGTGTAATTGTATCCACTGTCGTAATTTTGATTTTTTTGTCCAATTTGAATTCATGTAATAATTGAATAAATTCCAATTTTATGTAATAGTATCCCTGTCGTAATTTTGATTTTTTTGTCCAATTTGAATTCATGTAATAATTGAATAAATTCCAATTTTATGTAATTGTATCCACTGTCGTAATTTTGAATTTTTGTCCATTTTGAATTCATGTAATAATTGAATAAATTCCAATTTTATGTAATAGTATCCACTGTTGTAATTTTGAATTTTTGTCAATTTTGAATTCATGTAATAATTGAATAAATTACAATTTTATGTAATAGTATCCACTGTCGTGATTTTTGTCCATTTTGAATTCATGTAATAATTATTTTGACTTTTATGTAATAGTATCCACTGTCGTAATTTTGAATGTTTGTCCATTTTGAATTCATGTAATAATTGAATTATTTCCACTTTTATGTAATAGTATCCACTGTCATAATTTTGAATGTTTGTCCATTTTGATTCATGTAATAATTGAATTATTTCCACTTTTATGTAATAGTATCCACTGTCGTGATTTTTGTCCATTTTGAATTCATGTAATAATTATTTTGACTTTTATGTAATAGTATCCACTGTCGTAATTTTGAATGTTTGTCCATTTTGAATTCATGTAATAATTGAATTATTTCCACTTTTATGTAATAGTATTCACTGTCGTAATTTTGAATTTTTGTCCATTTTGAATAAATGTAATAATTTAATCATTTTGACTTTTATGTAATAGTATCCACTGTCGTAATTTTGAATTTTTGTCCATTTTGAATTCATGTAATAATTGAATAAATTCCACTTTTATGTAACAGTCTCCACTGTCGTGATTTTTGTCCATTTTGAATTCATGTAATAATTATTTTGACTTTTATGTAATAGTATCCACTGTCGTAATTTTGAATTTTTGTCCATTTTGAATTCATGTAATGATTTAATCATTTTTACTTTTATGTAATAGTATTATCCACTGTCGTAATTTTGAATTTTTGTCCATTTTGAATTAATGTAATAATTGAATTATTTCCACTTTTATGTAATAGTATCCACTGTCATAATTTTTAATGCTTGTCCATTTTGAATTCATGTAATCATTTAATAGATTCCACTTTTATGTAATAGTATCCACTGTCGTAATTTTTATTTTTGTCCATTTTGAATTCCTGTAATTCAATAATTTCCACTTTTATGTAATAGTATTCACTGTCGTAATTTTGAATTTTTGTCCATTTTGAATTCATGTAGTGATTGAATCATTTGAACTTTTATGAAATTGTATCCACTGTCGTAATTTTGAATTTTTGTCCATTTTGAATTCATGTAATAATTGAATAAATTTCACTTTTATGTAATAGTATCCACTGTCGTAATTTTGAATTTTTGTCAATTTTGAATTCATGTAATAATTGAATAAATTACAATTTTATGTAATAGTATCCACTGTCGTGATTTTTGTCCATTTTGAATTCATGTAATAATTATTTTGAATTTTATGTAATAGTATCCACTCTCGTAATTTTGAATTTTTGTCCATTTTGAATAAATGTAATAATTGT
Source organism: Gobio gobio (assembly GCF_949357685.1). Taxonomy (NCBI): domain Eukaryota; kingdom Metazoa; phylum Chordata; class Actinopteri; order Cypriniformes; family Gobionidae; genus Gobio; species Gobio gobio. Next base: position 3,030,269 of record NC_137118.1, read on the forward strand.
ATCATTTTGACTTTTATGTAATAGTATCCACTGTCATATTTTTGAATTTTTGTCCATTGTGACTTTGTGTAATAATTGAATTATTTCCACTTTTATGTAATAGTATCCACTGTCGTAATTTTGAATGTTTGTCCATTTTGAATTCATGTAATAATTTAATTATTACACTTTTATGTAATAGTATCCACTGTCGTGATTTTTGTCCATTTTGAATTCATGTAATAATTATTTTGACTTTTATGTAATAGTATCCACTGTCGTAATTTTGAATGTTTGTCCATTTTGAATTCATGTAATAATTGAATTATTTCCACTTTTATGTAATAGTATCCACTGTCATAATTTTGAATGTTTGTCCATTTTGATTCATGTAATAATTGAATTATTTCCACTTTTATGTAATAGTATCCACTGTCGTGATTTTTGTCCATTTTGAATTCATGTAATAATTATTTTGACTTTTATGTAATAGTATCCACTGTCGTAATTTTGAATGTTTGTCCATTTTGAATTCATGTAATAATTGAATTATTTCCACTTTTATGTAATAGTATTCACTGTCGTAATTTTGAATGTTTGTCCATTTTGATTCATGTAATAATTGAATTATTTCCACTTTTATGTAATAGTATCCACTGTCGTGATTTTTGTCCATTTTGAATTCATGTAATAATTATTTTGACTTTTATGTAATAGTATCCACAGTCGTAATTTTGAATGTTTGTCCATTTTGAATTCATGTAATAATTGAATTATTTCCACTTTTATGTAATAGTATTCACTGTCGTAATTTTGAATTTTTGTCCATTTTGAATAAATGTAATAATTTAATCATTTTGACTTTTATGTAATAGTATCCACTGTCGTAATTTTGAATTTTTGTCCATTTTGAATTCATGTAATAATTGAATAAATTCCACTTTTATGTAACAGTCTCCACTGTCGTGATTTTTGTCCATTTTGAATTCATGTAATAATTATTTTGACTTTTATGTAATAGTATCCACTGTCGTAATTTTGAATTTTTGTCCATTTTGAATTCATGTAATGATTTAATCATTTTTACTTTTATGTAATAGTATTATCCACTGTCGTAATTTTGAATTTTTGTCCATTTTGAATTAATGTAATAATTTAATTATTTCCACTTTTATGTAATAGTATCCACTGTCATAATTTTTAATGCTTGTCCATTTTGAATTCATGTAATCATTTAATAGATTCCACTTTTATGTAATAGTATCCACTGTCGTAATTTTTTATTTTTGTCCATTTTGAATTCCTGTAATTCAATAATTTCCACTTTTATGTAATAGTATCCACTGTCGTAATTTTGAATTTTTGTCCATTTTGAATTCATGTAGTGATTGAATCATTTGAACTTTTATGAAATTGTATCCACTGTCGTAATTTTGAATTTTTGTCCATTTTGAATTCATGTAATAATTGAATAAATTTCACTTTTATGTAATAGTATCCACTGTCGTAATTTTGATTTTTTTTGTCCATTTTGAATTCATGTAATAATTGAATAAATTCCACTTTTATGTAATAGTATCCACTGTTGTAATTTAGATTTTTTTTGTCCATTTTGAATTCATGTAAAAATTGAATCATTTGGACTTTTATGTAATAGTATCCACTGTCGTAATTTTGAATTTTTGTCCATTTTGAATTTATGTAATGATTTAATAAATTTAGCTTTTATGTAATAGTATCCACTGTGGTAATTTTGAATTTTTGTCCATTTTGAATTCATGTAATAATTGAATTATTTCCACTTTTATGTAATAGTATCCACTGTCGTAATTTTGAATGTTTGTCCATTTTGAATTCATGTAATAATTTAATTATTACACTTTTATGTAATAGTATCCACTGTCGTAATTTTGAATGTTTGTCCATTTTGAATTCATGTAATAATTTAATAATTTTCCACTTTTATGTAATAGTATCCACTGTCGTAATTTTGAATTTTTGTCCATTTTGAATTCATGTAATAATTGAATTATTTCCACTTTTATGTAATAGTATCCACTGTCGTAATTTAGCATTTTTGTCCATTTTGAATTCATATAATAATTTAATAAATTCCACTTTTTTGTAATAGTATCCACTGTCGTAATTTTTTATTTTTGTCCATTTTGAATTCATATAATAATTTAATAAATTCCACTTTTGTGTAATAGTATCCACTGTCGTAATTTTGATTTTTTTGTCCAATTTGAATTCATGTAATAATTGAATAAATTCCAATTTTATGTAATAGTATCCACTGTCGTAATTTTGATTTTTTTGTCCAATTTGAATTCATGTAATAATTGAATAAATTCCAATTTTATGTAATTGTATCCACTGTCGTAATTTTGAATTTTTGTCCATTTTGAATTCATGTAATAATTGAATAAATTCCACTTTTATGTAATAGTATCCACTGTCGTAATTTTGAATGTTTGTCCATTTTGATTCATGTAATAATTGAATTGTGTAATAGTATCCACTGTCGTAATTTTGATTTTTTTGTCCAATTTGAATTCATGTAATAATTGAATAAATTCCAATTTTATGTAATAGTATCCACTGTCGTAATTTTGATTTTTTTGTCCAATTTGAATTCATGTAATAATTGAATAAATTCCAATTTTATGTAATTGTATCCACTGTCGTAATTTTGAATTTTTGTCCATTTTGAATTCATGTAATAATTGAATAAATTCCACTTTTATGTAATAGTATCCACTGTCGTAATTTTGAATGTTTGTCCATTTTGATTCATGTAATAATTGAATTATTTCCACTTTTATGTAATAGTATCCACTGTCGTGATTTTTGTCCATTTTGAATTCATGTAATAATTATTTTGACTTTTATGTAATAGTATCCACTGTCGTAATTTTGAATTTAATAATTGAATTATTTCCACTTTTATGTAATAGTATCCACTGTCGTAATTTTGAATGTTTGTCCATTTTGAATTCATGTAATAATTTAATAATTTTCCACTTTTATGTAATAGTATCCACTGTCGTGATTTTTGTCCATTTTGAATTCATGTAATAATTGAATAAATTCTACTTTTATGTAATAGTATCCACTGTCGTAATTTTGAATTTTTGTCCATTTTGAATTCATGTAATAATTGAATAAATTCCACTTTTATGTAATAGTATCCACTGTTGTAATTTAGATTTTTTTTGTCCATTTTGAATTCATGTAAAAATTGAATCATTTGGACTTTTATGTAATAGTATCCAGTCGTAATTTAGCATTTTTGTCCATTTTGAATTTATGTAATGATTTAATAAATTTAGCTTTTATGTAATAGTATCCACTGTGGTAATTTTGAATTTTTGTCCATTTTGAATTCATGTAATAATTGAATTATTTCCACTTTTATGTAATAGTATTCACTGTCGTAATTTTGAATTTTTGTCCATTTTGAATTCATATAATAATTATTTTGACTTTTATGTAATAGTATCCACTGTCGAAATTTTGAATTTTTGTCCAATTTGAATTCATGTAATAATTATTTTGACTTTTATGTAATAGTATCCACTGACGTAATTTTGAATTTTTGTCCATTTTGAATTCATGTAATAATTATTTTGACTTTTATGTAATAGTATCCACTGTCTTAATATTAAATATTTGTCCATTTTGAATTCATGTAATAATTGAATAAATTCCACTTTTATGTAACAGTCTCCACTGTTGTGATTTTTGTCCATTTTGAATTCATGTAATAATTATTTTGACTTTTATGTAATAGTATCCACTGTCGTAATTTTGAATTTTTGTCCATTTTGAATTCATGTAATGATTTAATCATTTTTACTTTTATGTAATAGTATTATCCACTGTCGTAATTTTGAATTTTTGTCCATTTTGAATTAATGTAATAATTGAATTATTTCCACTTTTATGTAATAGTATCCACTGTCATAATTTTTAATGCTTGTCCATTTTGAATTCATGTAATCATTTAATAGATTCCACTTTTATGTAATAGTATCCACTGTCGTAATTTTTTATTTTTGTCCATTTTGAATTCCTGTAATTCAATAATTTCCACTTATGTAATAGTATCCACTGTCGTAATTTTGAATTTTTGTCCATTTTGAATTCATGTAGTGATTGAATCATTTGAACTTTTATGAAATTGTATCCACTGTCGTAATTTTGAATTTTTGTCCATTTTGAATTCATGTAATAATTGAATAAATTTCACTTTTATGTAATAGTATCCACTGTCGTAATTTTGATTTTTTTTGTCCATTTTGAATTCATGTAAAAATTGAATCATTTTGACTTTTATGTAATAGTATCCACTGTCGTAATTTAGATTTTTTTTGTCCATTTTGAATTCATGTAAAAATTGAATCATTTTGACTTTTATGTAATAGTATCCACTGTTGTAATTTTGCATTTTTGTCCATTTTGAATTCATGTAATGATTTAATAAATTTAGCTTTTATGTAATAGTATCCACTGTGGTAATTTTGAATTTTTGTCCATTTTGAATTCATGTAATAATTGAATTATTTCCACTTTTATGTAATAGTATCCACTGTCGTAATTTTGAATTTAATAATTGAATTATTTCCACTTTTATGTAATAGTATCCACTGTCGTAATTTTGAATGTTTGTCCATTTTGAATTCATGTAATAATTTAATAATTTTCCACTTTTATGTAATAGTATCCACTGTTGTAATTTAGACTTTTTTTGTCCATTTTGAATTCATGTAAAAATTGAATCATTTGGACTTTTATGTAATAGTATCCACTGTCGTAATTTAGCATTTTTGTCCATTTTGAATTTATGTAATGATTTAATAAATTTAGCTTTTATGTAATAGTATCCACTGTGGTAATTTTGAATTTTTGTCCATTTTGAATTCATGTAATAATTGAATTATTTCCACTTTTATGTAATAGTATCCACTGTCGTAATTTTGAATGTTTGTCCATTTTGAATTCATGTAATAATTTAATTATTACACTTTTATGTAATAGTATCCACTGTCGTAATTTTGAATGTTTGTCCATTTTGAATTCATGTAATAATTTAATAATTTTCTACTTTTATGTAATAGTATCCACTGTCGTAATTTTGAATTTTTGTCCATTTTGAATTCATGTAATAATTGAATTATTTCCACTTTTATGTAATAGTATCCACTGTCGTAATTTTGAATGTTTGTCCATTTTGAATTCATGTAATAATTGAATAAATTCCAATTTTATGTAATTGTATCCACTGTCGTAATTTTGAATTTTTGTCCATTTTGAATTCATGTAATAATTGAATAAATTCCACTTTTATGTAATAGTATCCACTGTTGTAATTTAGATTTTTTTTGTCCATTTTGAATTCATGTAAAAATTGAATCATTTGGACTTTTATGTAATAGTATCCACTGTCGTAATTTAGCATTTTTGTCCATTTTGAATTTATGTAATGATTTAATAAATTTAGCTTTTATGTAATAGTATCCACTGTGGTAATTTTGAATTTTTGTCCATTTTGAATTCATGTAATAATTGAATTATTTCCACTTTTATGTAATAGTATTCACTGTCGTAATTTTGAATTTTTGTCCATTTTGAATTCATATAATAATTATTTTGACTTTTATGTAATAGTATCCACTGTCGAAATTTTGAATTTTTGTCCAATTTGAATTCATGTAATAATTATTTTGACTTTTATGTAATAGTATCCACTGACGTAATTTTGAATTTTTGTCCATTTTGAATTCATGTAATAATTATTTTGACTTTTATGTAATAGTATCCACTGTCTTAATATTAAATATTTGTCCATTTTGAATTCATGTAATAATTGAATAAATTCCACTTTTATGTAACAGTCTCCACTGTTGTGATTTTTGTCCATTTTGAATTCATGTAATAATTATTTTGACTTTTATGTAATAGTATCCACTGTCGTAATTTTGAATTTTTGTCCATTTTGAATTCATGTAATGATTTAATCATTTTTACTTTTATGTAATAGTATTATCCACTGTCGTAATTTTGAATTTTTGTCCATTTTGAATTAATGTAATAATTGAATTATTTCCACTTTTATGTAATAGTATCCACTGTCATAATTTTTAATGCTTGTCCATTTTGAATTCATGTAATCATTTAATAGATTCCACTTTTATGTAATAGTATCCACTGTCGTAATTTTTTATTTTTGTCCATTTTGAATTCCTGTAATTCAATAATTTCCACTTATGTAATAGTATCCACTGTCGTAATTTTGAATTTTTGTCCATTTTGAATTCATGTAGTGATTGAATCATTTGAACTTTTATGAAATTGTATCCACTGTCGTAATTTTGAATTTTTGTCCATTTTGAATTCATGTAATAATTGAATAAATTTCACTTTTATGTAATAGTATCCACTGTCGTAATTTTGATTTTTTTTGTCCATTTTGAATTCATGTAAAAATTGAATCATTTTGACTTTTATGTAATAGTATCCACTGTCGTAATTTAGATTTTTTTTGTCCATTTTGAATTCATGTAAAAATTGAATCATTTTGACTTTTATGTAATAGTATCCACTGTTGTAATTTTGCATTTTTGTCCATTTTGAATTCATGTAATGATTTAATAAATTTAGCTTTTATGTAATAGTATCCACTGTGGTAATTTTGAATTTTTGTCCATTTTGAATTCATGTAATAATTGAATTATTTCCACTTTTATGTAATAGTATCCACTGTCGTAATTTTGAATTTAATAATTGAATTATTTCCACTTTTATGTAATAGTATCCACTGTCGTAATTTTGAATGTTTGTCCATTTTGAATTCATGTAATAATTTAATAATTTTCCACTTTTATGTAATAGTATCCACTGTTGTAATTTAGACTTTTTTTGTCCATTTTGAATTCATGTAAAAATTGAATCATTTGGACTTTTATGTAATAGTATCCACTGTCGTAATTTAGCATTTTTGTCCATTTTGAATTTATGTAATGATTTAATAAATTTAGCTTTTATGTAATAGTATCCACTGTGGTAATTTTGAATTTTTGTCCATTTTGAATTCATGTAATAATTGAATTATTTCCACTTTTATGTAATAGTATCCACTGTCGTAATTTTGAATGTTTGTCCATTTTGAATTCATGTAATAATTTAATTATTACACTTTTATGTAATAGTATCCACTGTCGTAATTTTGAATGTTTGTCCATTTTGAATTCATGTAATAATTTAATAATTTTCTACTTTTATGTAATAGTATCCACTGTCGTAATTTTGAATTTTTGTCCATTTTGAATTCATGTAATAATTGAATTATTTCCACTTTTATGTAATAGTATCCACTGTCGTAATTTTGAATGTTTGTCCATTTTGAATTCATGTAATAATTGAATAAATTCCAATTTTATGTAATTGTATCCACTGTCGTAATTTTGAATTTTTGTCCATTTTGAATTCATGTAATAATTGAATAAATTCCACTTTTATGTAATAGTATCCACTGTCGTAATTTTGAATGTTTGTCCATTTTGATTCATGTAATAATTGAATTATTTCCACTTTTATGTAATAGTATCCACTGTCGTGATTTTTGTCCATTTTGAATTCATGTAATAATTATTTTGACTTTTATGTAATAGTATCCACTGTCGTAATTTTGAATTTAATAATTGAATTATTTCCACTTTTATGTAATAGTATCCACTGTCGTAATTTTGAATGTTTGTCCATTTTGAATTCATGTAATAATTTAATAATTTTCCACTTTTATGTAATAGTATCCACTGTCGTGATTTTTGTCCATTTTGAATTCATGTAATAATTGAATAAATTCTACTTTTATGTAATAGTATCCACTGTCGTAATTTTGAATTTTTGTCCATTTTGAATTCATGTAATAATTGAATAAATTCCACTTTTATGTAATAGTATCCACTGTTGTAATTTAGATTTTTTTTGTCCATTTTGAATTCATGTAAAAATTGAATCATTTGGACTTTTATGTAATAGTATCCACTGTCGTAATTTAGCATTTTTGTCCATTTTGAATTTATGTAATGATTTAATAAATTTAGCTTTTATGTAATAGTATCCACTGTGGTAATTTTGAATTTTTGTCCATTTTGAATTCATGTAATAATTGAATTATTTCCACTTTTATGTAATAGTATCCACTGTCGTAATTTTGAATGTTTGTCCATTTTGAATTCATGTAATAATTTAATAATTTTCCACTTTTATGTAATAGTATCCACTGTCGTGATTTTTGTCCATTTTGAATTCATGTAATAATTGAATAAATTCTACTTTTATGTAATAGTATCCACTGTCGTAATTTTGAATTTTTGTCCATTTTGAATTCATGTAATAATTGAATAAATTCCACTTTTATGTAATAGTATCCACTGTTGTAATTTAGATTTTTTTTGTCCATTTTGAATTCATGTAAAAATTGAATCATTTGGACTTTTATGTAATAGTATCCACTGTCGTAATTTAGCATTTTTGTCCATTTTGAATTTATGTAATGATTTAATAAATTTAGCTTTTATGTAATAGTATCCACTGTGGTAATTTTGAATTTTTGTCCATTTTGAATTCATGTAATAATTGAATTATTTCCACTTTTATGTAATAGTATTCACTGTCGTAATTTTGAATTTTTGTCCATTTTGAATTCATATAATAATTATTTTGACTTTTATGTAATAGTATCCACTGTCGAAATTTTGAATTTTTGTCCAATTTGAATTCATGTAATAATTATTTTGACTTTTATGTAATAGTATCCACTGACGTAATTTTGAATTTTTGTCCATTTTGAATTCATGTAATAATTATTTTGACTTTTATGTAATAGTATCCACTGTCTTAATATTAAATATTTGTCCATTTTGAATTCATGTAATAATTGAATAAATTCCACTTTTATGTAACAGTCTCCACTGTTGTGATTTTTGTCCATTTTGAATTCATGTAATAATTATTTTGACTTTTATGTAATAGTATCCACTGTCGTAATTTTGAATTTTTGTCCATTTTGAATTCATGTAATGATTTAATCATTTTTACTTTTATGTAATAGTATTATCCACTGTCGTAATTTTGAATTTTTGTCCATTTTGAATTAATGTAATAATTGAATTATTTCCACTTTTATGTAATAGTATCCACTGTCATAATTTTTAATGCTTGTCCATTTTGAATTCATGTAATCATTTAATAGATTCCACTTTTATGTAATAGTATCCACTGTCGTAATTTTTTATTTTTGTCCATTTTGAATTCCTGTAATTCAATAATTTCCACTTATGTAATAGTATCCACTGTCGTAATTTTGAATTTTTGTCCATTTTGAATTCATGTAGTGATTGAATCATTTGAACTTTTATGAAATTGTATCCACTGTCGTAATTTTGAATTTTTGTCCATTTTGAATTCATGTAATAATTGAATAAATTTCACTTTTATGTAATAGTATCCACTGTCGTAATTTTGATTTTTTTTGTCCATTTTGAATTCATGTAAAAATTGAATCATTTTGACTTTTATGTAATAGTATCCACTGTCGTAATTTAGATTTTTTTTGTCCATTTTGAATTCATGTAAAAATTGAATCATTTTGACTTTTATGTAATAGTATCCACTGTTGTAATTTTGCATTTTTGTCCATTTTGAATTCATGTAATGATTTAATAAATTTAGCTTTTATGTAATAGTATCCACTGTGGTAATTTTGAATTTTTGTCCATTTTGAATTCATGTAATAATTGAATTATTTCCACTTTTATGTAATAGTATCCACTGTCGTAATTTTGAATTTAATAATTGAATTATTTCCACTTTTATGTAATAGTATCCACTGTCGTAATTTTGAATGTTTGTCCATTTTGAATTCATGTAATAATTTAATAATTTTCCACTTTTATGTAATAGTATCCACTGTTGTAATTTAGATTTTTTTTGTCCATTTTGAATTCATGTAAAAATTGAATCATTTGGACTTTTATGTAATAGTATCCACTGTCGTAATTTAGCATTTTTGTCCATTTTGAATTTATGTAATGATTTAATAAATTTAGCTTTTATGTAATAGTATCCACTGTGGTAATTTTGAATTTTTGTCCATTTTGAATTCATGTAATAATTGAATTATTTCCACTTTTATGTAATAGTATCCACTGTCGTAATTTTGAATGTTTGTCCATTTTGAATTCATGTAATAATTTAATTATTACACTTTTATGTAATAGTATCCACTGTCGTAATTTTGAATGTTTGTCCATTTTGAATTCATGTAATAATTTAATAATTTTCTACTTTTATGTAATAGTATCCACTGTCGTAATTTTGAATTTTTGTCCATTTTGAATTCATGTAATAATTGAATTATTTCCACTTTTATGTAATAGTATCCACTATCGTAATTTAGCATTTTTGTCCATTTTGAATTCATATAATAATTTAATAAATTCCACTTTTTTGTAATAGTATCCACTGTCGTAATTTTTTATTTTTGTCCATTTTGAATTCATATAATAATTTAATAAATTCCACTTTTGTGTAATTGTATCCACTGTCGTAATTTTGATTTTTTTGTCCAATTTGAATTCATGTAATAATTGAATAAATTCCAATTTTATGTAATAGTATCCACTGTCGTAATTTTGATTTTTTTGTCCAATTTGAATTCATGTAATAATTGAATAAATTCCAATTTTATGTAATTGTATCCACTGTCGTAATTTTGAATTTTTGTCCATTTTGAATTCATGTAATAATTGAATAAATTCCAATTTTATGTAATAGTATCCACTGTTGTAATTTTGAATTTTTGTCAATTTTGAATTCATGTAATAATTGAATAAATTACAATTTTATGTAATAGTATCCACTGTCGTGATTTTTGTCCATTTTGAATTCATGTAATAATTATTTTGACTTTTATGTAATAGTATCCACTGTCATATTTTTGAATTTTTGTCCATTGTGACTTTGTGTAATAATTGAATTATTTCCACTTTTATGTAATAGTATCCACTGTCGTAATTTTGAATGTTTGTCCATTTTGATTCATGTAATAATTGAATTATTTCCACTTTTATGTAATAGTATCCACTGTCGTGATTTTTGTCCATTTTGAATTCATGTAATAATTATTTTGACTTTTATGTAATAGTATCCACTGTCGTAATTTTGAATTTAATAATTGAATTATTTCCACTTTTATGTAATATTATCCGCTGTCGTAATTTTGAATGTTTGTCCATTTTGAATTCATGTAATAATTTAATAATTTTCCACTTTTATGTAATAGTATCCACTGTCGTAATTTTGAATTTTTGTCCATTTTGAATTCATGTAATAATTGAATAAATTCCACTTTTATGTAATAGTATCCACTGTTGTAATTTAGATTTTTTTTGTCCATTTTGAATTCATGTAAAAATTGAATCATTTGGACTTTTATGTAATAGTATCCACTGTCGTAATTTAGCATTTTTGTCCATTTTGAATTTATGTAATGATTTAATAAATTTAGCTTTTATGTAATAGTATCCACTGTGGTAATTTTGAATTTTTGTCCATTTTGAATTCATGTAATAATTGAATTATTTCCACTTTTATGTAATAGTATCCACTGTCGTAATTTTGAATGTTTGTCCATTTTGAATTCATGTAATAATTTAATTATTACACTTTTATGTAATAGTATCCACTGTCGTAATTTTGAATGTTTGTCCATTTTGAATTCATGTAATAATTTAATAATTTTCCACTTTTATGTAATAGTATCCACTGTCGTAATTTTGAATTTTTGTCCATTTTGAATTCATGTAATAATTGAATTATTTCCACTTTTATGTAATAGTATCCACTGTCGTAATTTAGCATTTTTGTCCATTTTGAATTCATATAATAATTTAATAAATTCCACTTTTTTGTAATAGTATCCACTGTCGTAATTTTTTATTTTTGTCCATTTTGAATTCATATAATAATTTAATAAATTCCACTTTTGTGTAATAGTATCCACTGTCGTAATTTTGATTTTTTTGTCCAATTTGAATTCATGTAATAATTGAATAAATTCCAATTTTATGTAATAGTATCCACTGTCGTAATTTTGATTTTTTTGTCCATTTTGAATTCATGTAATAATTGAATAAATTACAATTTTATGTAATTGTATCCACTGTCGTAATTTTGAATTTTTGTCCATTTTGAATTCATGTAATAATTGAATAAATTACAATTTTATGTAATAGTATCCATTGTCGTGATTTTTGTCCATTTTGAATTCATGTAATAATTATTTAGAATTTTATGTAATAGTATCCACTCTCGTAATTTTGAATTTTTGTCCATTTTGAATAAATGTAATAATTGTATCATTTTGACTTTTATGTAATAGTATCCACTGTCATATTTTTGAATTTTTGTCCATTGTGACTTTGTGTAATAATTGAATTATTTCCACTTTTATGTAATAGTATCCACTGTCGTAATTTTGAATGTTTGTCCATTTTGATTCATGTAATAATTGAATTATTTCCACTTTTATGTAATAGTATCCACTGTCGTGATTTTTGTCCATTTTGAATTCATGTAATAATTATTTTGACTTTTATGTAATAGTATCCACTGTCGTAATTCATATAATAATTTAATAAATTCCACTTTTGTGTAATAGTATCCACTGTCGTAATTTTGATTTTTTTGTCCAATTTGAATTCATGTAATAATTGAATAAATTCCAATTTTATGTAATAGTATCCACTGTCGTAATTTTGATTTTTTTGTCCAATTTGAATTCATGTAATAATTGAATAAATTCCAATTTTATGTAATTGTATCCACTGTCGTAATTTTGAATTTTTGTCCATTTTGAATTCATGTAATAATTGAATAAATTACAATTTTATGTAATAGTATCCATTGTCGTGATTTTTGTCCATTTTGAATTCATGTAATAATTATTTAGAATTTTATGTAATAGTATCCACTCTCGTAATTTTGAATTTTTGTCCATTTTGAATAAATGTAATAATTGTATCATTTTGACTTTTATGTAATAGTATCCACTGTCATATTTTTGAATTTTTGTCCATTGTGACTTTGTGTAATAATTGAATTATTTCCACTTTTATGTAATAGTATCCACTGTCGTAATTTTGAATGTTTGTCCATTTTGATTCATGTAATAATTGAATTATTTCCACTTTTATGTAATAGTATCCACTGTCGTGATTTTTGTCCATTTTGAATTCATGTAATAATTATTTTGACTTTTATGTAATAGTATCCACTGTCGTAATTTTGAATGTTTGTCCATTTTGAATTCATGTAATAATTGAATTATTTCCACTTTTATGTAATAGTATTCACTGTCGTAATTTTGAATTTTTGTCCATTTTGAATAAATGTAATAATTGAATCATTTTGACTTTTATGTAATAGTATCCACTGTCGTAATTTTGAATTTTTGTCCATTTTGAATTCATGTAATAATTGAATAAATTCCACTTTTATGTAATAGTATCCACTGTCGTGATTTTTGTCCATTTTGAATTCATGTAATAATTGAATAAATTCTACTTTTATGTAATAGTATCCACTGTCGTAATTTTGAATTTTAGTCCATTTTGAATTCATGTAATGATTGAATCATTTGAACTTTTATGTAATAGTATCCAATGTCGAAATTTTGAATTTTTGTCCATTTTGAATTCATGTAATTGAATCATTTTGACTTTTATGTAATAGTATCCACTGTCGTGATTTTTGTCCATTTTGAATTCGTGTAATAATTGAATTATTTCCACTTTTATGTAATAGTATTCACTGTCGTAATTTTGAATTTTTGTCCATTTTGAATTCATATAATAATTATTTTGACTTTTATGTAATAGTATCCACTGTCGAAATTTTGAATTTTTGTCCAATTTGAATTAATGTAATAATTATTTTGACTTTTATGTAATAGTATCCACTGTCTTAATTTTGAATATTTGTCCATTTTGAATTCATGTAATAATTGAATAAATTCCACTTTTATGTAATAGTCCCCACTGTTGTGATTTTTGTCCATTTTGAATTCATGTAATAATTATTTTGACTTTTATGTAATAGTATCCACTGTCGTAATTTTGAATTTTTGTCCATTTTGAATTCATGTAATGATTTAATCATTTTTACTTTTATGTAATAGTATTATCCACTGTCGTAATTTTGAATTTTTGTCCATTTTGAATTAATGTAATAATTGAATTATTTCCACTTTTATGTAATAGTATCCACTGTCGTAATTTTTAATGCTTGTCCATTTTGAATTCATGTAATAATTTAATAAATTCCACTTTTATGTAATAGTATCCACTGTCGTAATTTTTTTTTTTTGTCCATTTTGAATTCCTGTAATTCAATAATTTCCACTTTTATGTAATAGTATCCACTGTCGTAATTTTGAATTTTTGTCCATTTTGAATTCATGTAATAATTGAATAAATTTCACTTTTATGTAATAGTATCCACTGTCATAATTTTGATTTTTTTTGTTCATTTTGAATTCATGTAAAAATTGAATCATTTTGACTTTTATGTAATAGTATCCACTGTCGTAATTTAGATTTTTTTTGTCCATTTTGAATTCATGTAAAAATTAAATCATTTTGACTTTTATGTAATAGTATCCACTGTTGTAATTTTGCATTTTTGTCCATTTTGAATTCATGTAATGATTTAATAAATTTAGCTTTTATGTAATAGTATCCACTGTCGAAATTTAGAATTTTTGTCCATTTTGAATTCATGTAATAATTGAATTTTTCACTTTTATGTAATAGTATCCACTGTCGTAATTTAGAATTTTTGTCCATTTTGAATTCATGTAATAATTGAATTATTTCCACTTTTATGTAATAGTATCCACTGTCGTAATTTAGCATTTTTGTCCATTTTGAATTCATATAATAATTTAATAAATTCCACTTTTTTGTAATAGTATCCACTGTCGTAATTTTTTATTTTTGTCCATTTTGAATTCAAATAATAATTTAATAAATTCCACTTTTGTGTAATAGTATCCACTGTCGTAATTTTTATTTTTTTTTGTCCAATTTGAATTCATGTAATAATTGAATAAATTCCAATTTTATGTAATAGTATCCACTGTCGTAATTTTGAATTTTTGTCCATTTTGAATTCATGTAATAATTGAATAAATTCCAATTTTATGTAATAGTATCCACTGTCGTAATTTTGAATTTTTGTCCATTTTGAATTCATGTAATAATTGAATAAATTCCAATTTTATGTAATAGTATCCAATGTCGTAATTTTGAATTTTTGTCCATTTTGAATTCATGTAATAATTGAATAAATTCCAATTTTATGTAATAGTATCCACTGTCGTGATTTTTGTCCATTTTGAATTCATGTAATAATTATTTTTAATTTTATGTAATAGTATCCACTGTCGTAATTTTGATTTTTTTTGTCCATTTTGAATTCATGTAAAAATTGAATCATTTTGACTTTTATGTAATAGTATCCACTGTCGTAATTTAGATTTTTTTTGTCCATTTTGAATTCATGTAAAAATTGAATCATTTTGACTTTTATGTAATAGTATCCACTGTTGTAATTTTGCATTTTTGTCCATTTTGAATTCATGTAATGATTTAATAAATTTAGCTTTTATGTAATAGTATCCACTGTGGTCATTTTGAATTTTTGTCCATTTTGAATTCATGTAATAATTGAATTATTTCCACTTTTATGTAATAGTATCCACTGTCGTAATTTTGAATTTAATAATTGAATTATTTCCACTTTTATGTAATAGTATCCACTGTCGTAATTTTGAATGTTTGTCCATTTTGAATTCATGTAATAATTTAATAATTTTCCACTTTTATGTAATAGTATCCACTGTTGTAATTTAGATTTTTTTTGTCCATTTTGAATTTATGTAAAAATTGAATCATTTGGACTTTTATGTAATAGTATCCACTGTCGTAATTTAGCATTTTTGTCCATTTTGAATTTATGTAATGATTTAATAAATTTAGCTTTTATGTAATAGTATCCACTGTGGTAATTTTGAATTTTTGTCCATTTTGAATTCATGTAATAATTGAATTATTTCCACTTTTATGTAATAGTATCCACTGTCGTAATTTTGAATGTTTGTCCATTTTGAATTCATGTAATAATTTAATTATTACACTTTTATGTAATAGTATCCACTGTCGTAATTTTGAATGTTTGTCCATTTTGAATTCATGTAATAATTTAATAATTTTCTACTTTTATGTAATAGTATCCACTGTCGTAATTTTGAATTTTTGTCCATTTTGAATTCATGTAATAATTGAATTATTTCCACTTTTATGTAATAGTATCCACTGTCGTAATTTAGCATTTTTGTCCATTTTGAATTCATATAATAATTTAATAAATTCCACTTTTTTGTAATAGTATCCACTGTCATAATTTTTTATTTTTGTCCATTTTGAATTCATATAATAATTTAATAAATTCCACTTTTGTGTAATTGTATCCACTGTCGTAATTTTGATTTTTTTGTCCAATTTGAATTCATGTAATAATTGAATAAATTCCAATTTTATGTAATAGTATCCACTGTCGTAATTTTGATTTTTTTGTCCAATTTGAATTCATGTAATAATTGAATAAATTCCAATTTTATGTAATTGTATCCACTGTCGTAATTTTGAATTTTTGTCCATTTTGAATTCATGTAATAATTGAATAAATTCCAATTTTATGTAATAGTATCCACTGTTGTAATTTTGAATTTTTGTCAATTTTGAATTCATGTAATAATTGAATAAATTACAATTTTATGTAATAGTATCCACTGTCGTGATTTTTGTCCATTTTGAATTCATGTAATAATTATTTTGACTTTTATGTAATAGTATCCACTGTCATATTTTTGAATTTTTGTCCATTGTGACTTTGTGTAATAATTGAATTATTTCCACTTTTATGTAATAGTATCCACTGTCGTAATTTTGAATGTTTGTCCATTTTGATTCATGTAATAATTGAATTATTTCCACTTTTATGTAATAGTATCCACTGTCGTGATTTTTGTCCATTTTGAATTCATGTAATAATTATTTTGACTTTTATGTAATAGTATCCACTGTCGTAATTTTGAATTTAATAATTGAATTATTTCCACTTTTATGTAATAGTATCCACTGTCGTAATTTTGAATGTTTGTCCATTTTGAATTCATGTAATAATTTAATAATTTTCCACTTTTATGTAATAGTATCCACTGTCGTAATTTTGAATTTTTGTCCATTTTGAATTCATGTAATAATTGAATAAATTCCACTTTTATGTAATAGTATCCACTGTTGTAATTTAGATTTTTTTTGTCCATTTTGAATTCATGTAAAAATTGAATCATTTGGACTTTTATGTAATAGTATCCACTGTCGTAATTTAGCATTTTTGTCCATTTTGAATTTATGTAATGATTTAATAAATTTAGCTTTTATGTAATAGTATCCACTGTGGTAATTTTGAATTTTTGTCCATTTTGAATTCATGTAATAATTGAATTATTTCCACTTTTATGTAATAGTATCCACTGTCGTAATTTTGAATGTTTGTCCATTTTGAATTCATGTAATAATTTAATTATTACACTTTTATGTAATAGTATCCACTGTCGTAATTTTGAATGTTTGTCCATTTTGAATTCATGTAATAATTTAATAATTTTCCACTTTTATGTAATAGTATCCACTGTCGTAATTTTGAATTTTTGTCCATTTTGAATTCATGTAATAATTGAATTATTTCCACTTTTATGTAATAGTATCCACTGTCGTAATTTAGCATTTTTGTCCATTTTGAATTCATATAATAATTTAATAAATTCCACTTTTTTGTAATAGTATCCACTGTCGTAATTTTTTATTTTTGTCCATTTTGAATTCATATAATAATTTAATAAATTCCACTTTTGTGTAATAGTATCCACTGTCGTAATTTTGATTTTTTTGTCCAATTTGAATTCATGTAATAATTGAATAAATTCCAATTTTATGTAATAGTATCCACTGTCGTAATTTTGATTTTTTTGTCCATTTTGAATTCATGTAATAATTGAATTATTTCCACTTTTATGTAATAGTATCCACTGTCGTGATTTTTGTCCATTTTGAATTCATGTAATAATTATTTTGACTTTTATGTAATAGTATCCACTGTCGTAATTTTGAATGTTTGTCCATTTTGAATTCATGTAATAATTGAATTATTTCCACTTTTATGTAATAGTATCCACTGTCGTAATTTTGAATGTTTGTCCATTTTGATTCATGTAATAATTGAATTATTTCCACTTTTATGTAATAGTATCCACTGTCGTGATTTTTGTCCATTTTGAATTCATGTAATAATTATTTTGACTTTTATGTAATAGTATCCACTGTCGTAATTTTGAATGTTTGTCCATTTTGAATTCATGTAATAATTGAATTATTTCCACTTTTATGTAATAGTATTCACTGTCGTAATTTTGAATTTTTGTCCATTTTGAATAAATGTAATAATTGAATCATTTTGACTTTTATGTAATAGTATCCACTGTCGTAATTTTGAATTTTTGTCCATTTTGAATTCATGTAATAATTGAATAAATTCCACTTTTATGTAATAGTATCCACTGTCGTGATTTTTGTCCATTTTGAATTCATGTAATAATTGAATAAATTCTACTTTTATGTAATAGTATCCACTGTCGTAATTTTGAATTTTAGTCCATTTTGAATTCATGTAATGATTGAATCATTTGAACTTTTATGTAATAGTATCCAATGTCGAAATTTTGAATTTTTGTCCATTTTGAATTCATGTAATTGAATCATTTTGACTTTTATGTAATAGTATCCACTGTCGTGATTTTTGTCCATTTTGAATTCGTGTAATAATTGAATTATTTCCACTTTTATGTAATAGTATTCACTGTCGTAATTTTGAATTTTTGTCCATTTTGAATTCATATAATAATTATTTTGACTTTTATGTAATAGTATCCACTGTCGAAATTTTGAATTTTTGTCCAATTTGAATTAATGTAATAATTATTTTGACTTTTATGTAATAGTATCCACTGTCTTAATTTTGAATATTTGTCCATTTTGAATTCATGTAATAATTGAATAAATTCCACTTTTATGTAATAGTCCCCACTGTTGTGATTTTTGTCCATTTTGAATTCATGTAATAATTATTTTGACTTTTATGTAATAGTATCCACTGTCGTAATTTTGAATTTTTGTCCATTTTGAATTCATGTAATGATTTAATCATTTTTACTTTTATGTAATAGTATTATCCACTGTCGTAATTTTGAATTTTTGTCCATTTTGAATTAATGTAATAATTGAATTATTTCCACTTTTATGTAATAGTATCCACTGTCGTAATTTTTAATGCTTGTCCATTTTGAATTCATGTAATAATTTAATAAATTCCACTTTTATGTAATAGTATCCACTGTCGTAATTTTTTTTTTTTTGTCCATTTTGAATTCCTGTAATTCAATAATTTCCACTTTTATGTAATAGTATCCACTGTCGTAATTTTGAATTTTTGTCCATTTTGAATTCATGTAATAATTGAATAAATTTCACTTTTATGTAATAGTATCCACTGTCATAATTTTGATTTTTTTTGTTCATTTTGAATTCATGTAAAAATTGAATCATTTTGACTTTTATGTAATAGTATCCACTGTCGTAATTTAGATTTTTTTTGTCCATTTTGAATTCATGTAAAAATTGAATCATTTTGACTTTTATGTAATAGTATCCACTGTTGTAATTTTGCATTTTTGTCCATTTTGAATTCATGTAATGATTTAATAAATTTAGCTTTTATGTAATAGTATCCACTGTCGAAATTTAGAATTTTTGTCCATTTTGAATTCATGTAATAATTGAATTTTTCACTTTTATGTAATAGTATCCACTGTCGTAATTTAGAATTTTTGTCCATTTTGAATTCATGTAATAATTGAATTATTTCCACTTTTATGTAATAGTATCCACTGTCGTAATTTAGCATTTTTGTCCATTTTGAATTCATATAATAATTTAATAAATTCCACTTTTTTGTAATAGTATCCACTGTCGTAATTTTTTATTTTTGTCCATTTTGAATTCAAATAATAATTTAATAAATTCCACTTTTGTGTAATAGTATCCACTGTCGTAATTTTTATTTTTTTTGTCCAATTTGAATTCATGTAATAATTGAATAAATTCCAATTTTATGTAATAGTATCCACTGTCGTAATTTTGAATTTTTGTCCATTTTGAATTCATGTAATAATTGAATAAATTCCAATTTTATGTAATAGTATCCACTGTCGTAATTTTGAATTTTTGTCCATTTTGAATTCATGTAATAATTGAATAAATTCCAATTTTATGTAATAGTATCCAATGTCGTAATTTTGAATTTTTGTCCATTTTGAATTCATGTAATAATTGAATAAATTCCAATTTTATGTAATAGTATCCACTGTCGTGATTTTTGTCCATTTTGAATTCATGTAATAATTATTTTTAATTTTATGTAATAGTATCCACTGTCGTAATTTTGATTTTTGTCCATTTTGAATTCATGTAATAATTGAATAAATTCCAATTTTATGTAATAGTATCCACTGTCGTGATTTTTGTCCATTTTGAATTCATGTAATAATTATTTTGAATTTTATGTAATAGTATCCACTCTCGTAATTTTGAATTTTTGTCCATTTTGAATTAATGTAATAATTGAATTATTTCCACTTTTATGTAATAGTATTCACTGTCGTAATTTTGAATTTTTGTCCATTTTGAATAAATGTAATAATTGAATCATTTTGACTTTTATGTAATAGTATCCACTGTCGTAATTTAGCATTTTTGTCCATTTTGACTTTGTGTAATAATTGAATTATTTCCACTTTTATGTAATAGTATCCACTGTCGTAATTTTGAATTTTTGTCTTTTTGAATTAATGTAATAATTGATTCATTTTGACTTTTATGTAATAGTATCCACTGTCGTAATTTAGCATTTTTGTCCATTTTGAATTCATGTAATGATTTAATCATTTTGACAATTAATAGTATCCACTGTCGTAATTTTGAATTTTTGTCCAATTTGAATTAATGTTATGATTTAATCATTTTGAATTTTATGTAATAGTATCCACTGTCGTAATTTTGAATTTTTGTCCATTTTGAAATCATGTAATAATTTAATAAATTCCACTTTTATGTAATAGTATCCACTGTCGTGATTTTTGTCCATTTTGAATTCATGTAATAATTATTTTCACTTTTATGTAATAGTATCTACTGTCGTAAATTTGAATTTTTGTCCATTTTGAATTTGTGTAATAATTGAATTATTTCCACTTTTATGTAATAGTATTCACTGTCGTAATTTTGAATTTTTGTCCATTTTCAATTCATGTAATTTAATAATTTTCACTTTTATGTAATAGTATCCACTGTCGAAATTTTGAATTTTTGTCCAATTTGAATTCATGTAATAATTATTTTGACTTTTATGTAATAGTATCCACTGTCGTAATTTAGAATTTTTGTCCATTTTGAATTCATGTAATAATTGAATAAATTCCACTTTTATGTAATAGTATCCACTGTCGTGATTTTTGTCCATTTTGAATTCATGTAATAATTGAATAAATTCTACTTTTATGTAATAGTATCCACTGTCGTAATTTTGAATTTTAGTCCATTTTGAATTCATGTAATGATTGAATCATTTGAACTTTTATGTAATAGTATCCAATGTCGTAATATAGAATTTTTGTCCATTTTGACTTTGTGAAATAATTGAATTATTTCCACTTTTATGTAATAGTATCCACTGTCGTAATTTTGAATTTTTGTCCATTTTGAATTCATGTAATTGAATCATTTTGACTTTTATGTAATAGTATCTACTGTCGTAATTTTGAATTTTTGTCCATTTTGAATTCATGTAATAATTTAATAAATTTAGCTTTTATGTAATAGTATCCACTGTCGAAATTTTGAATTTTTGTCCATTTTGAATTCGTGTAATAATTGAATTATTTCCACTTTTATGTAATAGTATTCACTATCGTAATTTTGAATTTTTGTCCATTTTGAATTCATATAGTAATTATTTTGACTTTTATGTAATAGTATCCACTGTCGAAATTTTGAATTTTTGTCCAATTTGAATTCATGTAATAATTATTTTGACTTTTATGTAATAGTATCCACTGTCGTAATTTTGAATTTTTGTCCATTTTGAATTCATGTAATAATTATTTTGACTTTTATGTAATAGTATCCACTGTCTTAATTTTGAATATTTGTCCATTTTGAATTCATGTAATAATTGAATAAATTCCACTTTTATGTAATAGTATCCACTGTCGTAATTTTTAATTTTTGTCCATTTTGAATTCATGTAGTGATTGAATCATTTGAACTTTTATGAAATTGTATCCACTGTCGTAATTTTGAATTTTTGTCCATTTTGAATTCATGTAATAATTGAATAAATTTCACTTTTATGTAATAGTATCCACTGTCGTAATTTTGATTTTTTTTTGTCCATTTTGAATTCATGTAAAAATTGAATCATTTTGACTTTTATGTAATAGTATCCACTGTCGTAATTTAGATTTTTTTTGTCCATTTTGAATTCATGTAAAAATTGAATCATTTTGACTTTTATGTAATAGTATCCACTGTTGTAATTTTGCATTTTTGTCCATTTTGAATTCATATAATAATTTAATAAATTCCACTTTTGTGTAATAGTATCCACTGTCGTAATTTTGATTTTTTTGTCCAATTTGAATTCATGTAATAATTGAATAAATTCCAATTTTATGTAATAGTATCCACTGTCGTAATTTTGATTTTTTTGTCCAATTTGAATTCATGTAATAATTGAATAAATTCCAATTTTATGTAATTGTATCCACTGTCGTAATTTTGAATTTTTGTCCATTTTGAATTCATGTAATAATTGAATAAATTCCAATTTTATGTAATAGTATCCACTGTCGTAATTTTGAATTTTTGTCAATTTTGAATTCATGTAATAATTGAATAAATTACAATTTTATGTAATAGTATCCATTGTCGTGATTTTTGTCCATTTTGAATTCATGTAATAATTATTTTGAATTTTATGTAATAGTATCCACTCTCGTAATTTTGAATTTTTGTCCATTTTGAATAAATGTAATAATTGTATCATTTTGACTTTTATGTAATAGTATCCACTGTCATATTTTTGAATTTTTGTCCATTGTGACTTTGTGTAATAATTGAATTATTTCCACTTTTATGTAATAGTATCCACTGTCGTAATTTTGAATGTTTGTCCATTTTGATTCATGTAATAATTGAATTATTTCCACTTTTATGTAATAGTATCCACTGTCGTGATTTTTGTCCATTTTGAATTCATGTAATAATTATTTTGACTTTTATGTAATAGTATCCACTGTCGTAATTTTGAATGTTTGTCCATTTTGAATTCATGTAATAATTGAATTATTTCCACTTTTATGTAATAGTATCCACTGTCGTAATTTTGAATGTTTGTCCATTTTGATTCATGTAATAATTGAATTATTTCCACTTTTATGTAATAGTATCCACTGTCGTGATTTTTGTCCATTTTGAATTCATGTAATAATTATTTTGACTTTTATGTAATAGTATCCACTGTCGTAATTTTGAATGTTTGTCCATTTTGAATTCATGTAATAATTGAATTATTTCCACTTTTATGTAATAGTATTCACTGTCGTAATTTTGAATTTTTGTCCATTTTGAATAAATGTAATAATTGAATCATTTTGACTTTTATGTAATAGTATCCACTGTCGTAATTTTGAATTTTTGTCCATTTTGAATTCATGTAATAATTGAATAAATTCCACTTTTATGTAATAGTATCCACTGTCGTGATTTTTGTCCATTTTGAATTCATGTAATAATTGAATAAATTCTACTTTTATGTAATAGTATCCACTGTCGTAATTTTGAATTTTAGTCCATTTTGAATTCATGTAATGATTGAATCATTTGAACTTTTATGTAATAGTATCCAATGTCGAAATTTTGAATTTTTGTCCATTTTGAATTCATGTAATTGAATTATTTTGACTTTTATGTAATAGTATCTACTGTCGTAATTTTGAATGTTTGTCCATTTTGATTCATGTAATAATTGAATTATTTCCACTTTTATGTAATAGTATCCACTGTCGTGATTTTTGTCCATTTTGAATTCATGTAATAATTATTTTGACTTTTATGTAATAGTATCCACTGTCGTAATTTTGAATGTTTGTCCATTTTGAATTCATGTAATAATTGAATTATTTCCACTTTTATGTAATAGTATTCACTGTCGTAATTTTGAATTTTTGTCCATTTTGAATAAATGTAATAATTGAATCATTTTGACTTTTATGTAATAGTATCCACTGTCGTAATTTTGAATTTTTGTCCATTTTGAATTCATGTAATAATTGAATAAATTCCACTTTTATGTAATAGTATCCACTGTCGTGATTTTTGTCCATTTTGAATTCATGTAATAATTGAATAAATTCTACTTTTATGTAATAGTATCCACTGTCGTAATTTTGAATTTTAGTCCATTTTGAATTCATGTAATGATTGAATCATTTGAACTTTTATGTAATAGTATCCAATGTCGAAATTTTGAATTTTTGTCCATTTTGAATTCATGTAATTGAATTATTTTGACTTTTATGTAATAGTATCTACTGTCGTAATTTTGAATTTTTGTCCATTTTGAATTCGTGTAATAATTGAATTATTTCCACTTTTATGTAATAGTATTCACTGTCGTAATTTAGAATTTTTGTCCATTTTGAATTAATGTAATAATTATTTTGACTTTTATGTAATAGTATCCACTGTCTTAATTTTGAATATTTGTCCATTTTGAATTCATGTAATAATTGAATAAATTCCACTTTTATGTAATAGTCCCCACTGTTGTGATTTTTGTCCATTTTGAATTCATGTAATAATTATTTTGACTTTTATGTAATAGTATCCACTGTCGTAATTTTGAATTTTTGTCCATTTTGAATTCATGTAATGATTTAATCATTTTTACTTTTATGTAATAGTATTATCCACTGTCGTAATTTTGAATTTTTGTCCATTTTGAATTAATGTAATAATTGAATTATTTCCACTTTTATGTAATAGTATCCACTGTCGTAATTTTTAATGCTTGTCCATTTTGAATTCATGTAATAATTTAATAAATTCCACTTTTATGTAATAGTATCCACTGTCGTAATTTTTTTTTTGTTGTCCATTTTGAATTCCTGTAATTCAATAATTTCCACTTTTATGTAATAGTATCCACTGTCGTAATTTTGAATTTTTGTCCATTTTGAATTCATGTAATAATTGAATAAATTTCACTTTTATGTAATAGTATCCACTGTCATAATTTTGATTTTTTTTGTTCATTTTGAATTCATGTAAAAATTGAATCATTTTGACTTTTATGTAATAGTATCCACTGTCGTAATTTAGATTTTTTTTGTCCATTTTGAATTCATGTAAAAATTGAATCATTTTGACTTTTATGTAATAGTATCCACTGTTGTAATTTTGCATTTTTGTCCATTTTGAATTCATGTAATGATTTAATAAATTTAGCTTTTATGTAATAGTATCCACTGTCGAAATTTAGAATTTTTGTCCATTTTGAATTCATGTAATAATTTAATAAATTCCAATTTTATGTAATAGTATCCACTGTCGTGATTTTTGTCCATTTTGAATTCATATAATAATTATTTTTAATTTTATGTAATAGTATCCACTGTCGTAATTTTGATTTTTGTCCATTTTGAATTCATGTAATAATTGAATAAATTCCAATTTTATGTAATAGTATCCACTGTCGTGATTTTTGTCCATTTTGAATTCATGTAATAATTATTTTGAATTTTATGTAATAGTATCCACTCTCGTAATTTTGAATTTTTGTCCATTTTGAATTAATGTAATAATTGAATTATTTCCACTTTTATGTAATAGTATTCACTGTCGTAATTTTGAATTTTTGTCCATTTTGAATAAATGTAATAATTGAATCATTTTGACTTTTATGTAATAGTATCCACTGTCGTAATTTAGCATTTTTGTCCATTTTGACTTTGTGTAATAATTGAATTATTTCCACTTTTATGTAATAGTATCCACTGTCGTAATTTTGAATTTTTGTCTTTTTGAATTAATGTAATAATTGATTCATTTTGACTTTTATGTAATAGTATCCACTGTCGTAATTTAGCATTTTTGTCCATTTTGAATTCATGTAATGATTTAATCATTTTGACAATTAATAGTATCCACTGTCGTAATTTTGAATTTTTGTCCAATTTGAATTAATGTTATGATTTAATCATTTTGAATTTTATGTAATAGTATCCACTGTCGTAATTTTGAATTTTTGTCCATTTTGAAATCATGTAATAATTTAATAAATTCCACTTTTATGTAATAGTATCCACTGTCGTGATTTTTGTCCATTTTGAATTCATGTAATAATTATTTTCACTTTTATGTAATAGTATCTACTGTCGTAAATTTGAATTTTTGTCCATTTTGAATTTGTGTAATAATTGAATTATTTCCACTTTTATGTAATAGTATTCACTGTCGTAATTTTGAATTTTTGTCCATTTTCAATTCATGTAATTTAATAATTTTCACTTTTATGTAATAGTATCCACTGTCGAAATTTTGAATTTTTGTCCAATTTGAATTCATGTAATAATTATTTTGACTTTTATGTAATAGTATCCACTGTCGTAATTTAGAATTTTTGTCCATTTTGAATTCATGTAATAATTGAATAAATTCCACTTTTATGTAATAGTATCCACTGTCGTGATTTTTGTCCATTTTGAATTCATGTAATAATTGAATAAATTCTACTTTTATGTAATAGTATCCACTGTCGTAATTTTGAATTTTAGTCCATTTTGAATTCATGTAATGATTGAATCATTTGAACTTTTATGTAATAGTATCCAATGTCGTAATATAGAATTTTTGTCCATTTTGACTTTGTGAAATAATTGAATTATTTCCACTTTTATGTAATAGTATCCACTGTCGTAATTTTGAATTTTTGTCCATTTTGAATTCATGTAATTGAATCATTTTGACTTTTATGTAATAGTATCTACTGTCGTAATTTTGAATTTTTGTCCATTTTGAATTCATGTAATAATTTAATAAATTTAGCTTTTATGTAATAGTATCCACTGTCGAAATTTTGAATTTTTGTCCATTTTGAATTCGTGTAATAATTGAATTATTTCCACTTTTATGTAATAGTATTCACTGTCGTAATTTTGAATTTTTGTCCATTTTGAATTCATATAGTAATTATTTTGACTTTTATGTAATAGTATCCACTGTCGAAATTTTGAATTTTTGTCCAATTTGAATTCATGTAATAATTATTTTGACTTTTATGTAATAGTATCCACTGTCGTAATTTTGAATTTTTGTCCATTTTGAATTCATGTAATAATTATTTTGACTTTTATGTAATAGTATCCACTGTCTTAATTTTGAATATTTGTCCATTTTGAATTCATGTAATAATTGAATAAATTCCACTTTTATGTAATAGTATCCACTGTCGTAATTTTTAATTTTTGTCCATTTTGAATTCATGTAGTGATTGAATCATTTGAACTTTTATGAAATTGTATCCACTGTCGTAATTTTGAATTTTTGTCCATTTTGAATTCATGTAATAATTGAATAAATTTCACTTTTATGTAATAGTATCCACTGTCGTAATTTTGATTTTTTTTGTCCATTTTGAATTCATGTAAAAATTGAATCATTTTGACTTTTATGTAATAGTATCCACTGTCGTAATTTAGATTTTTTTTGTCCATTTTGAATTCATGTAAAAATTGAATCATTTTGACTTTTATGTAATAGTATCCACTGTTGTAATTTTGCATTTTTGTCCATTTTGAATTCATATAATAATTTAATAAATTCCACTTTTGTGTAATAGTATCCACTGTCGTAATTTTGATTTTTTTGTCCAATTTGAATTCATGTAATAATTGAATAAATTCCAATTTTATGTAATAGTATCCACTGTCGTAATTTTGATTTTTTTGTCCAATTTGAATTCATGTAATAATTGAATAAATTCCAATTTTATGTAATTGTATCCACTGTCGTAATTTTGAATTTTTGTCCATTTTGAATTCATGTAATAATTGAATAAATTCCAATTTTATGTAATAGTATCCACTGTCGTAATTTTGAATTTTTGTCAATTTTGAATTCATGTAATAATTGAATAAATTACAATTTTATGTAATAGTATCCATTGTCGTGATTTTTGTCCATTTTGAATTCATGTAATAATTATTTTGAATTTTATGTAATAGTATCCACTCTCGTAATTTTGAATTTTTGTCCATTTTGAATAAATGTAATAATTGTATCATTTTGACTTTTATGTAATAGTATCCACTGTCATATTTTTGAATTTTTGTCCATTGTGACTTTGTGTAATAATTGAATTATTTCCACTTTTATGTAATAGTATCCACTGTCGTAATTTTGAATGTTTGTCCATTTTGATTCATGTAATAATTGAATTATTTCCACTTTTATGTAATAGTATCCACTGTCGTGATTTTTGTCCATTTTGAATTCATGTAATAATTATTTTGACTTTTATGTAATAGTATCCACTGTCGTAATTTTGAATGTTTGTCCATTTTGAATTCATGTAATAATTGAATTATTTCCACTTTTATGTAATAGTATCCACTGTCGTAATTTTGAATGTTTGTCCATTTTGATTCATGTAATAATTGAATTATTTCCACTTTTATGTAATAGTATCCACTGTCGTGATTTTTGTCCATTTTGAATTCATGTAATAATTATTTTGACTTTTATGTAATAGTATCCACTGTCGTAATTTTGAATGTTTGTCCATTTTGAATTCATGTAATAATTGAATTATTTCCACTTTTATGTAATAGTATTCACTGTCGTAATTTTGAATTTTTGTCCATTTTGAATAAATGTAATAATTGAATCATTTTGACTTTTATGTAATAGTATCCACTGTCGTAATTTTGAATTTTTGTCCATTTTGAATTCATGTAATAATTGAATAAATTCCACTTTTATGTAATAGTATCCACTGTCGTGATTTTTGTCCATTTTGAATTCATGTAATAATTGAATAAATTCTACTTTTATGTAATAGTATCCACTGTCGTAATTTTGAATTTTAGTCCATTTTGAATTCATGTAATGATTGAATCATTTGAACTTTTATGTAATAGTATCCAATGTCGAAATTTTGAATTTTTGTCCATTTTGAATTCATGTAATTGAATCATTTTGACTTTTATGTAATAGTATCTACTGTCGTAATTTTGAATTTTTGTCCATTTTGAATTCGTGTAATAATTGAATTATTTCCACTTTTATGTAATAGTATTCACTGTCGTAATTTAGAATTTTTGTCCATTTTGAATTAATGTAATAATTATTTTGACTTTTATGTAATAGTATCCACTGTCTTAATTTTGAATATTTGTCCATTTTGAATTCATGTAATAATTGAATAAATTCCACTTTTATGTAATAGTCCCCACTGTTGTGATTTTTGTCCATTTTGAATTCATGTAATAATTATTTTGACTTTTATGTAATAGTATCCACTGTCGTAATTTTGAATTTTTGTCCATTTTGAATTCATGTAATGATTTAATCATTTTTACTTTTATGTAATAGTATTATCCACTGTCGTAATTTTGAATTTTTGTCCATTTTGAATTAATGTAATAATTGAATTATTTCCACTTTTATGTAATAGTATCCACTGTCGTAATTTTTAATGCTTGTCCATTTTGAATTCATGTAATAATTTAATAAATTCCACTTTTATGTAATAGTATCCACTGTCGTAATTTTTTTTTTGTTGTCCATTTTGAATTCCTGTAATTCAATAATTTCCACTTTTATGTAATAGTATCCACTGTCGTAATTTTGAATTTTTGTCCATTTTGAATTCATGTAATAATTGAATAAATTTCACTTTTATGTAATAGTATCCACTGTCATAATTTTGATTTTTTTTGTTCATTTTGAATTCATGTAAAAATTGAATCATTTTGACTTTTATGTAATAGTATCCACTGTCGTAATTTAGATTTTTTTTGTCCATTTTGAATTCATGTAAAAATTGAATCATTTTGACTTTTATGTAATAGTATCCACTGTTGTAATTTTGCATTTTTGTCCATTTTGAATTCATGTAATGATTTAATAAATTTAGCTTTTATGTAATAGTATCCACTGTCGAAATTTAGAATTTTTGTCCATTTTGAATTCATGTAATAATTTAATAAATTCCACTTTTATGTAATAGTATCCACTGTCGTGATTTTTGTCCATTTTGAATTCATGTAATAATTATTTTCACTTTTATGTAATAGTATCTACTGTCGTAAATTTGAATTTTTGTCCATTTTGAATTTGTGTAATAATTTAATTATTTCCACTTTTATGTAATAGTATTCACTGTCGTAATTTTGAATTTTTGTCCATTTTCAATTCATGTAATTTAATAATTTTCACTTTTATGTAATAGTATCCACTGTCGAAATTTTGAATTTTTGTCCAATTTGAATTCATGTAATAATTATTTTGACTTTTATGTAATAGTATCCACTGTCGTAATTTTGAATTTTTGTCCATTTTGAATTCATGTAATAATTGAATAAATTCCACTTTTATGTAATAGTATCCACTGTCGTGATTTTTGTCCATTTTGAATTCATGTAATAATTGAATAAATTCTACTTTTATGTAATAGTATCCACTGTCGTAATTTTGAATTTTAGTCCATTTTGAATTCATGTAATGATTGAATCATTTGAACTTTTATGTAATAGTATCCAATGTCGTAATATAGAATTTTTGTCCATTTTGACTTTGTGAAATAATTGAATTATTTCCACTTTTATGTAATAGTATCCACTGTCGTAATTTTGAATTTTTGTCCATTTTGAATTCATGTAATTGAATCATTTTGACTTTTATGTAATAGTATCTACTGTCGTAATTTTGAATTTTTGTCCATTTTGAATTCATGTAATAATTTAATAAATTTAGCTTTTATGTAATAGTATCCACTGTCGAAATTTTGAATTTTTGTCCATTTTGAATTCGTGTAATAATTGAATTATTTCCACTTTTATGTAATAGTATTCACTGTCGTAATTTTGAATTTTTGTCCATTTTGAATTCATATAGTAATTATTTTGACTTTTATGTAATAGTATCCACTGTCGAAATTTTGAATTTTTGTCCAATTTGAATTCATGTAATAATTATTTTGACTTTTATGTAATAGTATCCACTGTCGTAATTTTGAATTTTTGTCCATTTTGAATTCATGTAATAATTATTTTGACTTTTATGTAATAGTATCCACTGTCTTAATTTTTGAATATTTGTCCATTTTGAATTCATGTAATAATTGAATAAATTCCACTTTTATGTAATAGTATCCACTGTCGTAATTTTTAATTTTTGTCCATTTTGAATTCATGTAGTGATTGAATCATTTGAACTTTTATGAAATTGTATCCACTGTCGTAATTTTGAATTTTTGTCCATTTTGAATTCATGTAATAATTGAATAAATTTCACTTTTATGTAATAGTATCCACTGTCGTAATTTTGATTTTTTTTGTCCATTTTGAATTCATGTAAAAATTGAATCATTTTGACTTTTATGTAATAGTATCCACTGTCGTAATTTAGATTTTTTTTGTCCATTTTGAATTCATGTAAAAATTGAATCATTTTGACTTTTATGTAATAGTATCCACTGTTGTAATTTTGCATTTTTGTCCATTTTGAATTCATGTAATGATTTAATAAATTTAGCTTTTATGTAATAGTATCCACTGTGGTAATTTTGAATTTTTGTCCATTTTGAATTCATGTAATAATTGAATTATTTCCACTTTTATGTAATAGTATCCACTGTCGTAATTTTGAATGTTTGTCCATTTTGAATTCATGTAATAATTTAATTATTACACTTTTATGTAATAGTATCCACTTTCGTAATTTTGAATGTTTTTCCATTTTGAATTCATGTAATAATTTAATAATTTTCCACTTTTATGTAATAGTATCCACTGTCATAATTTTGAATTTTTGTCCATTTTGAATTCATGTAATAATTGAATTATTTCCACTTTTATGTAATAGTATCCACTGTCGTAATTTTTAATGCTTGTCCATTTTGAAATCATGTAATAATTTAATAAATTCCACTTTTATGTAATAGTATCCACCGTCGTAATTTTTTATTTTTGTCCATTTTGAATTCCTGTAATTCAATAATTTCCACTTTTATGTAATAGTATCCACTGTCATAATTTTGATTTTTTTTGTTCATTTTGAATTCATGTAAAAATTGAATCATTTTGACTTTTATGTAATAGTATCCACTGTCGTAATTTAGATTTTTTTTGTCCATTTTGAATTCATGTAAAAATTGAATCATTTTGACTTTTATGTAATAGTATCCACTGTTGTAATTTTGCATTTTTGTCCATTTTGAATTCATGTAATGATTTAATAAATTTAGCTTTTATGTAATAGTATCCACTGTGGTAATTTTGAATTTTTGTCCATTTTGAATTCATGTAATAATTGAATTATTTCCACTTTTATGTAATAGTATCCACTGTCGTAATTTTGAATTTAATAATTGAATTATTTCCACTTTTATGTAATAGTATCCACTGTCGTAATTTTGAATGTTTGTCCATTTTGAATTCATGTAATAATTTAATAATTTTCCACTTTTATGTAATAGTATCCAATGTTGTAATTTTGAATTTTTGTCCATTTTGAATTCATGTAATAATTGAATAAAATCCACTTTTATGTAATAGTATCCACTGTTGTAATTTAGATTTTTTTTGTCCATTTTGAATTCATGTAAAAATTGAATCATTTGGACTTTTATGTAATAGTATCCACTGTCGTAATTTAGCATTTTTTTCCATTTTGAATTCATGTAATGATTTAATAAATTTAGCTTTTATTTAATAGTATCCACTGTGGTAATTTTGAATTTTTGTCCATTTTGAATTCATGTAATAATTGAATTATTTCCACTTTTATGTAATAGTATCCACTGTCGTAATTTTGAATGTTTGTCCATTTTGAATTCATGTAATAATTTAATTATTACACTTTTATGTAATAGTATCCACTGTCGTAATTTTGAATGTTTGTCCATTTTGAATTCATGTAATAATTTAATAATTTTCCACTTTTATGTAATAGTATCCACTGTCGTAATTTTGAATTTTTGTCCATTTTGAATTCATGTAATAATTGAATTATTTCCACTTTTATGTAATAGTATCCACTGTCGTAATTTAGCATTTTTGTCCATTTTGAATTCATATAATAATTTAATAAATTCCACTTTTTTGTAATAGTATCCACTGTCGTAATTTTTTATTTTTGTCCATTTTGAATTCATATAATAATTTAATAAATTCCACTTTTGTGTAATAGTATCCACTGTCGTAATTTTGATTTTTTTTGTCCAATTTTAATTCATGTAATAATTTAATAAATTCCAATTTTATGTAATAGTATCCACTGTCGTAATTTTGAATTTTTGTCAATTTTGAATTCATGTAATAATTGAATAAATTCCAATTTTATGTAATAGTATCCACTGTCGTAATTTTGAATTTTTGTCCATTTTGAATTCATGTAATAATTATTTTGAATTTTATCTAATAGTATCCACTGTCGTAATTTTGAATTTTAGTCCATTTTGAATTCATGTAATAATTGAATAAATTCCAATTTTATGTAATAGTATCCACTGTCGTGATTTTTGTCCATTTTGAATTCATGTAATAATTATTTTGAATTTTATGTAATAGTATCCACTCTCGTAATTTTGAATTTTTGTCCATTTTGAATTAATGTAATAATTGAATCATTTTGACTTTTAAGTAATAGTATCCACTGTCATATTTTTGAATTTTTGTCCATTGTGACTTTGTGTAATAATTGAATTATTTCCACTTTTATGTAATAGTATCCACTGTCGTCATTTTGAATTTGTGTCCATTTTGAATTCATGTAATAATTGAATAAATTCCACTTTTATGTAATAGTATCCACTGTCGTGATTTTTGTCCATTTTGAATTAATGTAATAATTGAATCATTTTGACTTTTATGTAATAGTATCCACTGTCATATTTTTGAATTTTTGTCCATTGTGACTTTGTGTAATAAATGAATTATTTCCACTTTTATGTAATAGTATCCACTGTCGTAATTTTGAATTTGTGTCCATTTTGAATTCATGTAATTTTAATAAATTCCACTTTTATGTAGTAGTATTCACTGTCGTAATTTAGAATTGATGTCCATTTTGAATTCATGTAATAATTTGATAAATTCCACTTTTATGTAATAGTATCCACTGTCGAAATTTAGAATTTTTGTCCATTTTGACTTTGTGTAATAATTGAATTTTTCCACTTTTATGTAATAGTATCCACTGTCGTAATTTAGAATTTTTGTCCATTTTGAATTAATGTAATAATTGAATCATTTTGACTTTTATGTAATAGTATCCACTGTCGTAATTTTTTATTTTTGTCCATTTTGATTCATGTAATAATTGAATTATTTCTACTTTTATGTAATAGTATCCACTGTCGTAATATAGAATTTTTGTCCATTTTGACTTTGTGTAATTATTGAATTATTTTCACTTTTATGTAATAGTATCCATTGTCGTAATTTTGAATTTTTGTCCATTTTGAATGAATGTAATAATTGAATCATTTTGACTTTTATGTAATAGTATCCACTGTCGTAATTTTGAATTTTAGTCCATTTTGAATTTATGTAATGATTGAATCATTTGAACTTTTATGTAATAGTATCCACTGTCGTAATATAGAATTTTTGTCCATTTTGACTTTGTGTAATAATTGAATTATTTTCACTTTTATGTAATAGTATCCACTGTCGTAATTTTGAATTTTTGTCCATTTTGAAATCATGTAATTGAATCAGTTTGACTTTTATGTAATAGTATCCACTGTCGTAATTTTGAATTTTTGTCCATTTTTAATTCGTGTAATAATTGAATTATTTCCACTTTTATGTAATAGTATTCACTGTCGTAATTTTAAATTTTTGTCCATTTTGAATTCATGTAATTTAATAATTTTCACTTTTATGTAATAGTATCCACTGTCGTAATTTTGAATTTTTGTCCAATTTGAATTCATGTAATAATTATTTTGACTTTTATTTAATAGTATCCACTGTCGAAATTTTGAATTTTTGTCCAATTTGAATTCATGTAATAATTATTTTGACTTTTATGTAATAGTATCCACTGTCGTAATTTTGAATTTTTGTCCATTTTGAATTTATGTAATAATTGAAAAAATTCCACTGTTATGTAATAGTATCCACTGTCGTGATTTTTGTCCATTTTGAATTCATGTAATAATTATTTTGACTTTTATTTAATAGTATCCACTGTCGTAATTTTTTATTTTTGTCCATTTTGAATTCCTGTAATTCAATAATTTCCACTTTTATGTAATAGTATCCACTGTCGTAATTTTGAATTTTTGTCCATTTTGAATTCATGTAGTGATTGAATCATTTGAAATTTTATGAAATTGTATCCACTGTCGTAATTTTGAATTTTTGTCCATTTTGAATTCATGTAATAATTGAATAAATTCCACTTTTATGTAATAGTATCCACTGTCGTAATTTAGAATTTTTTGTCCATTTTGAATTCATGTAATAATTGAATTATTTTCACTTTTATGTAATAGTATCCACTGTTGTAATTTTGAATGTTTGTCCATTTTGAATTCATGTAATAATTTAACAATTTTCACTTTTATGTAATAGTATCCACTGTCATAATTTTGAATGTTTGTCCATTTAGAATTCATGTAATAATTGAATAAATTCCAAATTTCTGTAATAGTATCCACTGTCGTAATTTTGAATTTGTGTCCATTTAGAATTCATGTAATAATTGAATAAATTCCACTTTTATGTAATAGTATCCACTGTCGTCATTTTGAATTTGTGTCCATTTTGAATTCATGTAATAATTGAATAAATTCCACTTTTATGTAATAGTATCCACTGTCGTCATTTTGAATTTGTGTCCATTTTGAATTAATGTAATTTTAATAAATTCCACTTTTATGTAATAGTATTCACTGTCGTAATTTAGAATTTATGTCCATTTTGAATTCATGTAATAATTTGATAAAATCCACTTTTATGCAATAGTATCCACTGTCGAAATTTAGAATTTTTGTCCATTTTGACTTTGTGTAATTGAATTTTTCCACTTTAATGTAATAGTATCCACTGTCGTAATTTTGAATGTTTGTCCATTTTGATTCATGTAATAATTTAATTATTTCCACTTTTATGCAATAGTATCTACTGTCGTAATTTTGAATTTTTGTCCATTTTGAATTCATGTAATAATTTAATAAATTTAGCTTTTATGTAATAGTATCCACTGTCGTAATTTAAAATTTTTGTCCATTTTGAATTTGTGTAATAATTGAATTATTTCCACTTTTATGTAATAGTATCCACTGTGGTAATTTTAAATATTTGTCCATTTTGAATTCATGTAATGATTGAATCATTTGAACTTTTATGTAATAGTATCCACTGTCGTAATTTTGAATTTGTGTCCATTTAGAATTCATGTAATAATTGAATAAATTCCACTTTTATGTAATAGTATCCACTGTCGTCAATTTGAATTTGTGTCCATTTTGAATTCATGTAATAATTGAATAAAATCCACTTTTATGTAATAGTATCCACTGTCGTAATTTTTTATTTTTGTCCATTTTGAATTCATATAATAATTTAATAAATTCCACTTTTGTGTAATAGTATCCACTGTCGTAATTTTGATTTTTTTTGTCCAATTTTAATTCATGTAATAATTTAATAAATTCCAATTTTATGTAATAGTATCCACTGTCGTAATTTTGAATTTTTGTCAATTTTGAATTCATGTAATAATTGAATAAATTCCAATTTTATGTAATAGTATCCACTGTCGTAATTTTGAATTTTTGTCCATTTTGAATTCATGTAATAATTATTTTGAATTTTATCTAATAGTATCCACTGTCGTAATTTTGAATTTTAGTCCATTTTGAATTCATGTAATAATTGAATAAATTCCAATTTTATGTAATAGTATCCACTGTCGTGATTTTTGTCCATTTTGAATTCATGTAATAATTATTTTGAATTTTATGTAATAGTATCCACTCTCGTAATTTTGAATTTTTGTCCATTTTGAATTAATGTAATAATTGAATCATTTTGACTTTTAAGTAATAGTATCCACTGTCATATTTTTGAATTTTTGTCCATTGTGACTTTGTGTAATAATTGAATTATTTCCACTTTTATGTAATAGTATCCACTGTCGTCATTTTGAATTTGTGTCCATTTTGAATTCATGTAATAATTGAATAAATTCCACTTTTATGTAATAGTATCCACTGTCGTGATTTTTGTCCATTTTGAATTAATGTAATAATTGAATCATTTTGACTTTTATGTAATAGTATCCACTGTCATATTTTTGAATTTTTGTCCATTGTGACTTTGTGTAATAAATGAATTATTTCCACTTTTATGTAATAGTATCCACTGTCGTAATTTTGAATTTGTGTCCATTTTGAATTCATGTAATTTTAATAAATTCCACTTTTATGTAGTAGTATTCACTGTCGTAATTTAGAATTGATGTCCATTTTGAATTCATGTAATAATTTGATAAATTCCACTTTTATGTAATAGTATCCACTGTCGAAATTTAGAATTTTTGTCCATTTTGACTTTGTGTAATAATTGAATTTTTCCACTTTTATGTAATAGTATCCACTGTCGTAATTTAGAATTTTTGTCCATTTTGAATTAATGTAATAATTGAATCATTTTGACTTTTATGTAATAGTATCCACTGTCGTAATTTTTTATTTTTGTCCATTTTGATTCATGTAATAATTGAATTATTTCTACTTTTATGTAATAGTATCCACTGTCGTAATATAGAATTTTTGTCCATTTTGACTTTGTGTAATTATTGAATTATTTTCACTTTTATGTAATAGTATCCATTGTCGTAATTTTGAATTTTTGTCCATTTTGAATGAATGTAATAATTGAATCATTTTGACTTTTATGTAATAGTATCCACTGTCGTAATTTTGAATTTTAGTCCATTTTGAATTTATGTAATGATTGAATCATTTGAACTTTTATGTAATAGTATCCACTGTCGTAATATAGAATTTTTGTCCATTTTGACTTTGTGTAATAATTGAATTATTTTCACTTTTATGTAATAGTATCCACTGTCGTAATTTTGAATTTTTGTCCATTTTGAAATCATGTAATTGAATCAGTTTGACTTTTATGTAATAGTATCCACTGTCGTAATTTTGAATTTTTGTCCATTTTTAATTCGTGTAATAATTGAATTATTTCCACTTTTATGTAATAGTATTCACTGTCGTAATTTTAAATTTTTGTCCATTTTGAATTCATGTAATTTAATAATTTTCACTTTTATGTAATAGTATCCACTGTCGTAATTTTGAATTTTTGTCCAATTTGAATTCATGTAATAATTATTTTGACTTTTATTTAATAGTATCCACTGTCGAAATTTTGAATTTTTGTCCAATTTGAATTCATGTAATAATTATTTTGACTTTTATGTAATAGTATCCACTGTCGTAATTTTGAATTTTTGTCCATTTTGAATTTATGTAATAATTGAAAAAATTCCACTGTTATGTAATAGTATCCACTGTCGTGATTTTTGTCCATTTTGAATTCATGTAATAATTATTTTGACTTTTATTTAATAGTATCCACTGTCGTAATTTTTTATTTTTGTCCATTTTGAATTCCTGTAATTCAATAATTTCCACTTTTATGTAATAGTATCCACTGTCATAATTTTGAATTTTTGTCCATTTTGAATTCATGTAGTGATTGAATCATTTGAAATTTTATGAAATTGTATCCACTGTCGTAATTTTGAATTTTTGTCCATTTTGAATTCATGTAATAATTGAATAAATTCCACTTTTATGTAATAGTATCCACTGTCGTAATTTAGAATTTTTTGTCCATTTTGAATTCATGTAATAATTGAATTATTTTCACTTTTATGTAATAGTATCCACTGTTGTAATTTTGAATGTTTGTCCATTTTGAATTCATGTAATAATTTAACAATTTTCACTTTTATGTAATAGTATCCACTGTCATAATTTTGAATGTTTGTCCATTTAGAATTCATGTAATAATTGAATAAATTCCAAATTTCTGTAATAGTATCCACTGTCGTAATTTTGAATTTGTGTCCATTTAGAATTCATGTAATAATTGAATAAATTCCACTTTTATGTAATAGTATCCACTGTCGTCATTTTGAATTTGTGTCCATTTTGAATTCATGTAATAATTGAATAAATTCCACTTTTATGTAATAGTATCCACTGTCGTCATTTTGAATTTGTGTCCATTTTGAATTAATGTAATTTTAATAAATTCCACTTTTATGTAATAGTATTCACTGTCGTAATTTAGAATTTATGTCCATTTTGAATTCATGTAATAATTTGATAAAATCCACTTTTATGCAATAGTATCCACTGTCGAAATTTAGAATTTTTGTCCATTTTGACTTTGTGTAATTGA
Organism: Gobio gobio; assembly: GCF_949357685.1. NCBI lineage: Eukaryota > Metazoa > Chordata > Actinopteri > Cypriniformes > Gobionidae > Gobio > Gobio gobio. Next base: position 3,070,275 of record NC_137118.1, read on the forward strand.
ATTTTTCCACTTTAATGTAATAGTATCCACTGTCGTAATTTTGAATGTTTGTCCATTTTGATTCATGTAATAATTTAATTATTTCCACTTTTATGCAATAGTATCTACTGTCGTAATTTTGAATTTTTGTCCATTTTGAATTCATGTAATAATTTAATAAATTTAGCTTTTATGTAATAGTATCCACTGTCGTAATTTAAAATTTTTGTCCATTTTGAATTTGTGTAATAATTGAATTATTTCCACTTTTATGTAATAGTATCCACTGTGGTAATTTTAAATATTTGTCCATTTTGAATTCATGTAATGATTGAATCATTTGAACTTTTATGTAATAGTATCCACTGTCGTAATTTTGAATTTGTGTCCATTTAGAATTCATGTAATAATTGAATAAATTCCACTTTTATGTAATAGTATCCACTGTCGTCAATTTGAATTTGTGTCCATTTTGAATTCATGTAATAATTGAATAAAATCCACTTTTATGTAATAGTATCCACTGTCGTCATTTTGAATTTGTGTCCATTTTGATTTCATGTAATTTTAATAAATTCTACTTTTATGTAATAGTATTCATTGTCGTAATTTAGAATTTATTTCCATTTTGAATTCATGTAATAATTTGATAAATTCCACTTTTATGTAATAGTATCCACTGTCGAAATTTAGAATTTTTGTCCATTTTGAATTCATGTAATAATTGAATTTTTCACTTTTATGTAATAGTATCCACTGTCGTAATTTAGAATTTTTGTCCATTTTGAATTCATGTAATAATTGAATTATTTCCACTTTTATGTAATAGTATCCACTGTCGTCATTTTGAATTTGTGTCCATTTTGAATTCATGTAATAATTTTAATCAATTCCACTTTTATGGAATAGTATTCACTGTCGTAATTTTGAATTTTTGTACATTTTGAATTCATGTAATAATTTAATAAATTTTACTTTTATGTAATAGTATCCATTGTCGAAAGTTTGAATTTTTATCCATTTTGAATTCATGTAATAATTGAATTATTTCCACTTTTATGTAATTGTATCCACTGTCGTAATTTTGAATTTTTATCCATTTTGAATTCGTGTAATTTAATAATTTTCACTTTTATGTAATAGTATCCACTGTCGTAATTTTGAATGTTTGTCCATTTTGAAATCATGTAATAATTGAATAAATTCCACTTTTATGTAATAGTATCTACTGTCGTAATTTTGAATTTGTGTCCATTTTGAATTCATGTAATGATTGAATCATTTTCCACTTTTATGTAATAGTATCCACTGTCGTCATTTTGAATGTTTGTCCATTTTGAAATCATGTAATAATTGAATAAATTCCACTTTTATGTAATAGTATCTACTGTCGTAATTTTGAATTTGTGTCCATTTTGAATTCATGTAATGATTGAATCATTTTCCACTTTTATGTAATAGTATCCACTGTCGTAATTTAGAATTTTTGTCCATTTTGAATTCATGTAATAATTGAATAAATTCCACTTTTATGTAATAGTACCCACTGTCGTAATTTTGAATTTTTGTCCATTTTGAATTCATGTAATAATTGAATCATTTTCACTTTTATGTAATAGTATCCACTGTCGTAATTTTGTATTTTTGTCCATTTTGAATTCATGTAATAATTGAATAATTTTCACTTTCATGCAATAGTATCCACTGTCATAATTTTGTATTTTTGTCCATTTTGAATTCATGTAATAATTGAATCATTTTCACTTTTATGTAATAGTATAGACTGTCGTAATTGTGAATTTTTGTCCATTTTGAATTCATGTAATGATTGAATAAATTCCACTTTTATGTAATAGTGTCCACGTCGTGATTTTGAATTTTTGTCCATTTTGACTTGTGTAATAATTGAATTATTTCCACTTTTATGTAAAATGGACTGCATTTATATAGCGCTTTCAACAGACCCATGGCCATCCAAAAGCGCTTTACATATTGCCTCACATTCACTCGTTCATACACCGATGGCGGTGTCAGCCATGCAAGGAGCAGGAGCAGCTGGGGTTAGGTGTCTTGCTCATGGACACCTCAACACATCTTCTCGTCTGAAGGGACTGTATGGCAGATAGGCCCTGAAGCATGGCAACGAGACGCAGCGTTCGTTCCCTGTTCTCAGGGAACAGAGGTTACATACGTAACCTGAGACGTTCCCTTTCGAAAGGGAACTCTCGCTGCGTCTGGCTGACGCTATGGGGAACGATATACCAACGCCGCCATGCTGAGGGGAGTGTCTGCCTATTGGCAGTGACAACTTTCAACACAAGTAAATTCAACTGAAAAACCTGAGCGACTCCCCCCAGGTCACACTGGGCTGTGGGGTCCCCACGGTCATAGCCCAAGCTATGCGACTTAATGGAACCCTAACGCCACTGTGTGAGGTTCTATCTAGACAGCTCCAAGGCCCGGGACCACTACTTCGACAGAAGGGGTCCCTTTAAGGGAATGTGGCTAGGGGACCCGAAGGCGCCCCAGCCAGTCACTGCTCGGAAAACAAGTTCTTCCGAGTGCCACCAGGGAGGCCTGACCTGGTGCCCTAAGTGTTATGGACACTTCGTTTAAGCCAAACCTGTCTGTTCAAGAACCGAGCCTCTGGATGGTGCCCAGGGGGAATCCAAACTAAGGGACTGAAAAACTGGCAGTCCTACTCAGCCCGGAACTCAGAGACGGGTTATCCTAGAGAGCAATACTCAGCGTAGCGCTTTACAACCCTTGCTAGCGAGGGGAGTCTGCCTGCTCAAATCAAGGATCTACCAGATGTTTGTGTTTCAAAGCAGTAGGGAGGCCGGAAAGGCCTACGGACTGATCTAACAGGGAGGCCTCACGAGAGGCCTACGACCGTCTGACCAGGCTAAGGTGGCTGAGTGCTCATAGACGACCCTCATTGAGGGGAGCAGCTGAACCTGCCTGGAGGGTAACCCCCAGCTGTAGGCCCAACTATGACAAGTTCTAACACAGAGAACTGGTAACCATGAAGTGCCTAAACTTGGGAACTTCGCCTTCAAGGAGGCCCCGTGGGCCTACTACCTGATAGCGGGTTTTTCCCCCCAGGGAGGCCTATAGAGGCCTACCACCTAACAGCACGCCATGCTGGCTACCCGAGCATCCAGGCTCAGGAATCCACCCTCAGGGAGGCCTAGTGAGGCCTACTACCTGACAGCAATATATGGCAGCTTTCAGAGCATTCAAGCTCACCTTCAGGGAGGCCTAGAGAGGCCTACCACCTGCCAGCGAAGCATGCTAACTGCTGAGGTTACGTCAAGGGAGGTCCCATGGGCCACCTGATAACAGTTGAAGCTGTCTGTCAAGGTAGCTGGAAAACTGAACTTGTTGTCTCAAGGAGGCCTAATGGAGGCCTACTACCTGACAGTCACGCTACGAAGGCTAGCCGAGCATCCTGACTCAGGAACTCGCCCTCAAGGGAGGCCTATTGAGGCCTAATACCTGTTAGCCAGCCTTCAGGGAGGCCTGGAGAGGCCTGCTACCTGTTTGCGCCTTGTGTTAACTGTTTCTCAAGTGACTGGGCCCCAGGAACGCCTTAGGGAGGCCTGATAAGGCCTACTACTTGCCTCTGGGCAAAACCCGGTGCGGCCTACTGTCAGATAGCAATTTATGCCACTGATCTAGTGACCACAACCTGGGAACTCACCTTCAGGGCCTTCCACCTGATAACCTGCTAGGCAGCATACAAGGACGCCGTGCGCCGGTACTAGCCTTTGGAGAGGCCTGGTTAAGGCCTTCCAACTAACAACAGGCCTTCAGGGAGGCCTGATGAGGCCTACTACCTGCCTCTGGGGAAGCCCAGTGCAGGCCTACTGTCAGATAGCAATTTATGCAACTGTTCGAGTGACCACAACCTGGGAACTCACCTTCAGGGCCTTCCACCTGATAACCTGCTAGGCCGCAGACCCGGATGCCGTGCGCCGGTGCTCGCCTTTGGAGAGGCCTGGTTAAGGCCTTCCAACTACAACAGGCCTTCAGGGAGGCCTGATGAGGCCTGCAACCTGCTAGCCGGTAGGCTAGTTGTCCCGATGTGACCATCGGTACTTCCTCCAGTGAGGCCTGGTCGAGGCCTTCCAACTGATAATGTGCCTTGTTCAAGAGGCCTATTGAGGCCTTCCACTTGACAGCCGACCCTCAGGGGAGCTTAATGGCTCTTTATAACCTGATAGCCAGCTAGGCTAGCTCTACCTCGATGCCAAAACATCGGTACCTGCCTTCAGGGAGGCCTGATAAGGCCTACCACCTGATAGCCTGCCAAGCTAGAATACTCCCGTTGCCCACACATCGGTACTCGCCTCCCAGGAGGCCTGACTGAGGCTTTCCACCTCGGCCTATACCCTGATAGCCAGCCGGGCTATTTTTTCCCGATGCCCTGCATCGATACTTGCCCTCCCAGGAGGCCTGGTGAGGCCTACCCTGATAGCAAGTCATGCTAGCTGCCCGGGAAACCTACTCCTGAAGCTCACCCTCAAAAAGAAGCCTGATGAGGCCTTCTATCTGATCGCAAGCCTACTAGGGAGGCCTAATGAGGCCTACCACCTGCTAGCACTAACTCAACCGTGCTAACCGTCAAGTGACTGAGACTCAGAGCACTCCTCCAGCGAGGCCTAGCTTTAGAGGCCTGCCAACTGATAACAAACATTTTGCACAATGTGAGAGTAACAAGGAAGACCCTAGGGGCTCGTCTCCACGGAGGCCTGAAGAGGCCTACCACCTGATAGCCCGTCAGGCTAGCCATACCGATGTCAACCATCGGCCCTGGCCCTCAAGGAGGCCTGATGAGGCCTACTACCTGAAGCAAGCCCTGCTAGCTCCCCGAGTACCTGACTCAGGAACTCGTCTACAGGGAGGCCTGGTGAGGCCTACCACCTGGTAGCAAGCTCACACTGACTGCTACGAAAATCGTGACAGTTAGACCACTGGCTGACTAATAGCTACCCACTGCTATGGGGACCCGTTCCCAGGGAGGCTTGTAAAGCCTACAAGCTGTACGAGTCTTACAATAGACGAAAAGTAACTGCCAGAATGACAAGCTGGCTGCTACTTAAACCAACGACTCTCAGTGAGAGGAGGCTAACATACGCAGGGATGGTACAACAGGCTCAGAATCACGTAGTGAACAGCCAGAGGTGACAGTGCATCAGCAACGCACCTCCGTCATCCACATCCCAACTGACGCAACAGCGCTCAGTCTCTATAAACACTCTAAAAGAGACAAACTAATCCACCCTGCAGTGGCTTAGGGACACCAAAGACACATAGTAACCCTAAGTGGTAGACAAACACTCCATTCTCCCAGAAGGGCGTGCTAACGCTTAGTACTCCGCAAACATTTCAAAGAAAAGAGCGGCACTCATCTCTCACTATGAGAGGAGGCCCTCATTACATACATGTGATAACCATGCGCGGTGGCCTGCCTCGCGCCATCTTGACCGCCAAGGGAAAGCCAACACACGCTCACCTACACAGCCCAGCTCCTGGTGCTGCAGTAAGCCATCCTACAGGGGGAAACTTCAGCTAACTCCTCCTTCCTAATGGTTGCGTAAACCCACACTCTATACAGGGAACAACGGTCTGTAAGAAATACATATTTTAGTGTTATCACACAAAATAGACCAATCTCACCTGTGGCGTGTAGAGCGAAGACTCACCACACAGTTCTCATATGACCGCGGTGTTCTACCGCCCTTACATGCCTGAAAGGGCGCTCTCACTGATCAAGCCAAGGCGGGCCGCCCCAGGCCTGATGTAAGAAGCGCCTGGAGAAACGTCTCTATGACGAAAAACTATGAGGGATCCTTCTTCCTATGGGAGACCCGCCCCTTTTGCGACCTCCTCCTATGAGGGGGCGCACGAAAGGCCATACTGGTACTCTGGCCCTGTCTCCAGCCCTCAGGCCATGACGGGCCAGGCCCTCCCGCCTGCCTGGGCGCGGATCCGGATCTCAGCGGTCCGCAGGTTAAACGCTGCCGAACGCGCCTTCGCCTCAGCACACTTTTATTGAAAAGTTTGCAAGGCAAAAACCCGGCGCATAGGAAAGAGCTTTCTCCACGATATCCGCCAAGTTCGACCACAGATGTCTCTCCGAGGCCACCATCGCCGCCCACGATCAGCCGAATGCGGCAGCTGTTTTGCTTGGTGGCACGGAGAGCTAGAACTGTTGTGCTGCGCAGTTCGACTACCGCATCAGGGGTAAAAAAAAAAAAAAAAAAAAATTAAAAACAAAATACCTACCCCTGGTCGAGATCGCCCAGCAGATCTGCCTGGTACGCCTGAAACACAGCCATGGTGTGAAAAGCAGCACCAGCCTGAGCTGCTGCCGTGTATGCCCCTGCCATTAAAGCACAACCTGATTTAGAGAGGTAGACGGCAGAGTTTGAGCTCTCAGTGTTGATGCCCACGAAATGCGAGAAAAGTTTGCAAACTTTCCTCGCCAGTCGGTAACATCAACACGTATCCATATTCCCCTATCCCTCGACATCAGCGAAGTTAAAACGCTGATGTCGATGAATATTGGGTCGAATATGGATTCTTCCATGCCCTCTCGATCTCTGTAAGAAGATCAGGAAGGAATGAAAGGCTCATCTGAGCTGATGGTTTACGGCCAAGGAGAAATCGATCGCGCAATCTATCATGAGCGATCTCTCCTCTAAAGCGCCAACATGGCAGCCGCAGCCTGCCTGCAGCGTGTTCCATAACATTCATCAGCTCAGCATACACGGTCAGGGTGGCTGAGAGGATTCATACCACTCTCACCAGCCATCCCTAAGAGCACTTGCTGATTAGTCTCGTTAGCCGCCAGATCGTCCGAGAGGAATATAACCTCTCACGACGATCGGCGAGCTGCATCTGAGAACCCATGATGCATGCCAGCGCTCAGCCTCAGCATGAGCGGGACAGCATCATCCAGTCCCAGATGCCAAACTCTCTTCCCTCAAGAAAAAAGCCAGACTAGAGTGGAGCGATCTCGGATTGAAAACCGCTCACACTCACACACAAACAACTTCAAATGAACTGACTGTGCATGCTCTTGATCCCAGGCAGTAAATACACACTTGTGTGTATTAATAAATGAATTTGTTGTACCTAACTCATATAGCACTTCAAACAGACAGTCCCTGAAGACGAGAAAGATATGTATCTGTTGGCACGGCACCCTTATATACTTCCGGGTAGGGTGACCACCCGTCCCGCGTAGCGCGTGCGCGCACAGCGTTTGAAGCCCAATTCATGCGTCCCGCGAATTGAGACCGTGTCACGCATAATCAATGCTTGCTCAAAAAAAAAAGTTGGTCGCTCAGGCAGCCAAACGAACATTACTTCAATCCTAGTTCCCACACGAACATATTAAGTATTCAGTCCATTTTATCACGAAATTCAAACGATAAATGCAGTTTTAACGCTCTATAATATGACGTGACTGATAGGCGGGTATCAGTTCAACTTCAAGCGGCAGCGCGAGTGAACGCGATCAGGAACAGATGATTACGTTCACAGGCGAGCCGCGCGCTGCCTCTTGAGAAAGAATAAATATTATTAATATCTTAAGGTATGTTGAGGATACATTACAACTTGCTGAAACGTATCATATGTTGTGTAATCGCTCCATCGGTGTTACAACCGCGGAAAGACAATAAAACAGCTTGTAGACAATGTCTTGTAGAATTCGTTTACCTCAGAAGTCATTCAGTGTCCACAGCTGTGAGCTCACTAGAGAGATTAACTCTTTCACTGAATACATGCACTATATTAGCCTATAGTTTCATTATATTAGCCTATATATAGCCTATATATTCATTGTATACTACTTAGCCTGTTAGTGATGTCTTGTTTAATTAATGTATGTTTAAATAAACCTGTCATGAAAATTACAGCCACTAAATGATTATATTTCAACAACAAATTTGAGAAAAAATAATAATAATTAGATTTAGAAGTTAATGCAAAAACTGCCTTATGTGAAGCTTATGTGTTGATTATATATCTAAAAATAAATAGCAACTGAATTTAGGCTAATAGTTTGGGCTCTGTTGTTAATCTTTAATAGCAATATGTAAGTAAGGGCTCCCTATACAGCATTATCTTTAAGAAAATTCTAACTGAATTAATTTCAGGGCAGACAACATTTTTTTTCTCATTTAACCACTGTTGAATAAAAATTAATAAAATGCAATTTTGTACAACTGAACCGAACTGAACCGTGACTTCAAAACCGAGGTACGTACCGAACCGTCAGTTTTGTGTACCGTTACACCCCTAGTTTTGGTCAATCTCAGGTAACTTTATTTAGTTCTTTACAAGGTTTCTAAGCAGAAGATGGATGTATGTTTTCTCAGTCCTGTTACCAAAACTCATGTGCCATTGAAAAAGCATGTTTAAAATCATGTCAATTAATTCCTTTGTTTTCCCTTCAAGATAGTAAATATTTTAAAGAAATTGTTGGTTATATGTTCAAATAATTAATATTTGTGATTTAAAAAAAACACTCTATATGAAGGTGTATTTTAATAAAAAACACAAATATTTTGTTTCATTTTAAAGAAGACTGAAGCCACAAGTTTATTATTTTTTTAAATAATTAGTTGTATTAAACAATTGTATAAATGATGGACCAAAACAAAACTGATGAAAACCGTTGTTTAACAATTTTGTTTTAGAAAAAAAGTACATTTTTGTAACAGGAATGACCACTTGGTAGCAGGAATGAAGACTGTGTAACAGGAATGAGTGTCCATACGTGTGTGTGTGTGTGTGTGTGTGTGTGTGTGTGTGTGTGTGTGTGTGTGTGTGTGTGTGTGTGTGTGTGTGTGTGTGTGTGTGTGTGTGTGAGAGTGAGAGTGAGAGAGAGAGAGAGAGAGAGAGAGAGAGAGTGTACATAGCCATGTGTGTGCTAAATGTCACATTTTTTTCCTAATTTCAACTGTAAAACTCATAAATCAGGTGAATATTATATATAAACTAATATTCACAATTTTAAATCAACAAAACAGAGGACTCTACTCTCTCCTGTTACTTTTACTCAGTCCTGTTATTTTTCATATGAGTAACAGGACTGAAAGTCACAGGATTGAGTTTTTAAGCAAAAAATAAGCAAACACATGCCAAATTGCCACTTGGCTAAGTAGCTAATAGCATGAGGACACTGAGAAAATTGTAGTGACTTACCTAAAGTTAATTTTTTTTAAATAAACAAATAACCTCTAAGAAATAATTTAGGTAACAGGACAGTGCGTTGAGATATGACCTTCCTAGTCAAAGTTACAATTTCATCAAATATACAGAAATCATGGCCTACATAAGATCCAGATGATGCAACATCCTGTTGAAAAGCTCTTCTAGTGGCATGATGCAAGTTTTTAGAGGGGGCAATGTGTGAGGATAACAGGACTGAGTGAAAACCTGGGGACACGACTAAAATGTGTATTTTATATAACATATTATGGATTTTTTATAAAAAATATATGTTTAAGCATAGATGGTATATGGAGTCACACAACAATGCAAAAAAATGTGGTTCTTCAGAGGTGCTATATAGCACCTTAGTCAAAGAACCGGTGAAGAACCTCTGAAGAACCACCGAAGAACCAAAATTTGTGTTATATAGCCCTAAAAAAGGTTCCCCTATGACTACGAGCCAAGAACCATTTTTGGTGCCATATAGAACCTTTTTTTTTTTTTTTTAGAGTGAACTGCAATTCCTGTTAATCCTATAATTTTATATTATAATTTATTTAAAGTGAATAAATTGTAATGAAAAATAAATAAAATTATAGCTAAAGTAAATCGTAAGTGGAAGTGCATCTGTCAATTAATTGAATGTTCAAAATATTATGAATCTTTATTTAGAAAAAAAATACACAGTGGTAGGCCTATTCATGAGCATACATCAGCAATTACACATGTTTAGGGGAATAGGGCAATACCATGTAAGGTGCTATGTGCTAGAAATGTGTAAACCACTATCAGTGAGTCTGCCCGTGGGGTGCGGGCACCGCTGCGCCAGGCACTGTCCCACATTGTCCCTCAGAAACATACCCCTTGTCCCCCCTTGGGCTTATTAGCAGGTGGTCACCCTACTTCCGGGTCGCATATTGATGATGTCATGGGCTGCCGCCGGTCAATAGGATTGACGTGATTCGATAGTAGCTTCAGACACCAGTCACGCCGACGGCGTTCCCCCATAGCGTCAGCTAGATGCAGCGAGAGTTCCCTTTCGAAAGGGAACCAACACTTTTTCCATAAATTGAATGTGGAAGGCGATTGGCCGAAACTTTACTTTATAATGTTTTAAATATGGATATTTTTCTCACACAAACGCATCGATCCGCTTCAGAAGGCCTTTATTAACACCCCAGAGCCGTGTGGAGCAGTTATATGATGGACAGATGCGTTTTTAGGGACTTCAAAAACAGAACAACAGTCACTGCCATTATCAAGCTTGGAAGAGCCAGGACTTTTGTAATATAACTCAGATACTGTTCTTCTGAAAGAAGAATGTCATACAAACCTAGGATGACTTGAGGGTGAGTAAATCGTGGGCTAATTTTCATTTTTGGGTGAACTATCCCTTTAATATGATTTTAAATTAGTGCTGTCAAATGATTAATCATCAAAACTAAACGTTTGTTTACATAATATGTGTGTGTGTGTGTGTGTGTGTGTGTGTGTGTGTGTGTGTGTGTGTGTGTGTGTGTGTGTGTGTGTGTTGTGTATAATTAATAATGTAAATATAAATACACACATGCATGTATATTGAAAGATTTTTTTAATATAAAATATTTATATATAATATCAATTATATACAGTAGGCCTATATACATGCAAATATTTTTAAATATATACATGTATGTGTGTGCATTCAAATATACATCATAATTATACATAGTAAACACACACACACACACACACACACACACACACACACACACACACACACACACACACACACACACACACACACACACATATATGTTATGTAAACAAACTTTTATCTTGGATGCGATTAATTGTTTGACAGCATTATTTTAAACCATTCACGCAAGACTCGCGCACAGAAGAGTAGATTTAATGTTATTTTTAACTATAGACTCGCCTGCTGCACACACACTCAAAGCACACTGGCTCACAGAAGTGATTTTAAACCATTCATACCCAAAAAGACTCACCTGTTTGCTGTGCTGTTCTCGTGCTCTGCTCAAATATCCTCGGGTTCAACGCGTCACAATGTAATGGGTGCGGCTCTTAAAGTGACAGCAACCTAATATTCCTGCTGCCATCTCATTATAACAACATGAAAGATTCACTCGCTGTTCTTGACTGTATAATTTATACTGTGCATTTTATTTTACATTTGATTACAGTTTCTGTACCTGAAAATGTTTATTTCAATCAAATCTTTGTTCAGTTGTATTTATTTGTGTGATTGCTAATTTATTTGTTCTTTTTTAATTACTGAGTGTTTACTAAAAATGCTTGAAATGTATATTAGTTAGGCTAGTTATTTTTGCTCTGGTGTTTTTAAACCATATTGTTCTTTAGCCTGTTTGTTCATGGTATTCAACTATAATGAAATGTTTTGAAATAAGAATAAAACGTTTATAACTTATTGGAATTTAAATTTGGATCAGATACGAATCAGAATCGGAATCGTTAAAATTCGAATGATACCCAACCGTGAAAGATGTGTGTGCAACAGTCAAACAAGTTTGTCTAGTATGTATTTATATAGAAAAACGATGGAAAAGCAGGAAAATACAAAAAATCTTTCTGTCTGAATGGACCCTATAGAGACGCAGTCAAAACAGTGAAATTCTGTCGAAATTTTGCGTGCAAAAAGGTGTATTTATCGTCAATAGTGTAGCGAAGTATGAAGCAGAGACGGCTCTTTCAAATCAAGCCGAAGCAAACCAACTTGTTTGAAGAATCATGTGGACTCCTATTGAAATGACTGTATTTGGCGGAACAAGTAATTAAAAATCACTTTTTTGTGAATTGGAAATGACGACCACTGTTACGTCTGGGAATATATATTTAAATATAGCACTTGAAGATATATATTAAAGCTCTAAAGGTATATTTAAAGGATAAGTTCACTTTTAAATAAACTTTTGCTGATCATTTACTCACCCCCATGTCATCCAAGATGTCCATGTATTTCTTTCTTCAGTCGAAAATACATTTTTTGATTTTTTTTCAATTACATTTTTACATGAGCAAGGCGCGCATTTGTGTTTATAAAACGTAAACTTTTTATTCAATTTTTAAATGACCGATCCTTTGGCTAGATAAGACCCTTATTCATCGTCTGGTATCGTTTAAAGCCCTTTGAAGCTGCACTGAAACTGTCATCTGGACCTTGAACCGTTTGGAGCCCATTGAAGTCCATTTTATGGAGAAAAATCCTGGAATGTTTTCATCAAAAACCTTAATTTCTCTCGACTGAAGAAAGACATGGACATCTCGGATGACATGGGGGTGAGTAAAATATGAGCAAAAGTTTATTTAAAAGTGAACTAATCCTTTAAGTAACGGCACCTCACAAGATAATTAACGCACATGCACCAAGTTTTCACAACTGTAGCAAATTCCGATTAGGTTTACACAACACCGAATTTAACTAAAACATCATTTTAGGGCCTGAAAATGCAAACTTTTGCGGATTTCAAAGTGCACGCTTTTGAAAACGATGGCATTATCGTCTTTGTGTAAACTACAAAAATGTGCATTTAGGAAATGTCGCGTACACGTTTTATGTTTTTACGTAGTGTTACAAAGTCACATCGCCATCTACTGGCCCGGCATGCACATTACAGCGTTTTTACCCGATCTCATGGCAATTCATATGTATTTTACGAGTTGTCCAATTCGTATGAACTAATACCCCTGCCTCTAAACCTGTCACTGGGGTTTAGACAAATCGTACGAGTGATTAGCCACCTCCTAAAATATGTACAAATTGGTTGTGGGATAGCGTTGGATCTATAAAAAAAAAATGTTGTTTTTTCGTCATTATCATAGACTGTAAAAAAATATGGACGTAATGTCTGTGACGTCTCCCATAGGATTCTGAAGAGCAGTTTTGAAGCGTAAAGTAGGGTCGAGCTGGCCGTCGCCATCTTGAACGTGATGGTGAAGGTGATGACTAACAGACAGCAGACAAACAGCAATCCACCTGTCACTCAAAGTGGCTACGCCCTTAATTATGCAGAACTTTAAAGCTTTATATAATGTAAACTAATGAGTTATACAATAATTCACCCCCCCCCCCCCCCCACACACACACACACACACACAGTCGTCATGAAGGGCAAAATTAGCCGTAGAGACCAAAACCACAATTTGTCCCAGACTGTAAACATGTGTTCTTCTGCTGTAAAGTTGGGCATTTGAACATGAGCTCAATGAGATTCTGCTCCTTCTGGAGTCTGTCTCTAGTGGCCAGTCCATGAACTGCAGTTTAAGTCACTTCTGTATCGGCTTCAAGCAACATGCCGCTTGGTCATTATACGAGTGCTTTTTTGTTTGTATGTTGTTTTATGTGAAACTTTCAGCGCTGCCATTTTGACTCCCAGGAAGAAGAGATTATATCTCAATGGGACTATCCTGGTCTCGTTGGGGCTAAATCTCAATCTTGAAGCTATTTAAATCTTCCAGACTTCCAGCTCACCTTCCCTCTATTAATCAGACATGAAAACTGTTATGCAATGAATCCTATCAGAAAAAAACCCCAAAAACTCGATAGTGGTTTCTCATCAACACAGGTTTAATAGAATACAGTGATGACCATCAGTAACATAGGCTTCTTTTATAAGATACGTTTGTTCCCCCTCAAAGTTGTCTGGAAACCCTTCCTCATCTTCGCTTTAGAGAAGACAAGCCCTTTGAGGAGCTCTCTTCACTCATGGCTTGCGTAGGTTCATTATTGCTAGCAGAAAAAGAGCAGTACTGGACGAAAAGCAGTGACAGCAAGTGAGGAGAGGGCTAACCACCATGAAAGACCCTGACGCAGAAACTATCACTAACGGGGGAAATGCTGCGTCTAACAGTCAGTCCATAGGGGCCAAGCTCAAGAGTAAGTGAAGACGAACTGAGATGAACCATCTTTGGTCCTTTGACTCATTGCCACTCGGTGAATAAGCGAGAGCCTGACTGTTTTACTTCTGTATTACTGTTAGACTTCCAAGTAGTTTTCAAGTACGTACTTCAGTGAGAAGGGGGGGTTACTGAAAAGCGTTACAGACTTCTGTATCCATCTGAGTTATCAGTGGTGATTAAAATAGCACATTTAGAAGACGGACATGACATACACATCCCAAATGTTACGCGCACCCACGCACTCAAAACACACATACATGTATACAATATATGTAAGTTACTACACGTCTGATATATAATTGGTGATGACTGTGAGGGTGAAAGGGGAAGGCTATCTTTGAATCTCGGTCCATGTGAGCTGGACTCGTCAATCTCCGGTCATCAATCCCAGATCTCCTCGAGGGAACGTTTTCCAGATGCACGACGCAGCCGGTGATGTGCTCAGAAACGTCCACAAGGGTATAAAACCAACATAATGGGAGTGTGTACAAACGTCTGGGTAAATGTTTCAGTGATCCTCCTCCTTGTTTCGTGTTTCAAGCTCTAAGGAGGGTTCCTCTTACATTCGACATCTGGATGTACATTCTGGACCAGTTGAAATGCACCACGACTGCTCAACTTCCCATTCAAGCCCCTTTAGTGACAGGAGAACGATGTGGGGTGAAATTCATGGATGAGGGGAGCCTGAATGACAACACATGGACGTTTATGTCCATTATCTATCCCTCTGCCAAACAAAAAATAAATAAATGGAAACTGATCAGTGCAATGGCACGGCAGGGATGGCACAATCATTCAGTTAGACGTAAGAGGAAAGGAATAAAGGGTTTGCAGCATTGCTAGTCAGAAACACGTGTGGCTCATGTCAAGCACCAGGCCAGCACCGGCGTCTTGAACAGATCCACCTAATGGCATCACGGCTGCGTAGTTCGTGATATGTGACATCGTAATAAGTTCTGATGGCTTTGGTGAGAATGGAGGTGTATCAACTCAAGCTCTACTAACAAAATATGCGAGATGAAACCAACAAAAAACTATTTCTACAAATTAATGTTTACAGTCATGCATTTACACACAAAAAAAGCAAGTGGAATGGCTGGTTTGAGAATAGAAATGTGACGTTTGTGTTTTTTTAAAAGCAATTTGGTTACTCTTTATTTTAAGGGGTCATTGTTACAGAAAGTACTGCGTAATATTAACTAACTGCATGTACTTACTATAGGGTCAGGGTTTTTTATGTTGTTACTATAACCTGCAATTCTTCTGTAAAGTTTTCTAAATTAGTTTAAAGATTGAATATGTCATTGCACAGACCAGTTGGTAAGCGATTGATCGCACCAGTCTCATACTAACAATGTATTATGGGTTATGTAAGGAATAATTGACGATGGGACGTTGAATTATTAGACAAAAAATGCCCACCTGAGGTGGTAATGCGGACACGGCATGAAGCAAGCATTATTTATCTAATAACTCAATGGCTGGGAGTCAATTATTCAGCTTATACTACGGTTACCACACCTCGAAACATTGTTCAGATGATGTATTTAGTTACGAGGGCCTTAGAGCTTGTAACGGAGGCTTCAGCCAAAGACGAGTCATTTCTCTTGGCGGCCATCTTAGAAACACCTCTCGCGCATGCAAGTGCAGCTCCTATCTCTTTGAAAAACATACAATTCTCCAAAAGTGTGTGCCAAACTTACGATTAAATTTCAATATTTGAAATCACCAATGAAATCTGACAACAACTGTCTCATAAATGTTGTTTCTAAATGCTCGAATCATGACAAAAAAACTGCATTTTTCAGCCTGGACGAAGCTAATGCGCAATCCTAAACGCGCATCTCACAACACTGCCTGTTTCTATCGCAATTGCAGCTACTTGCAATGACTTTACTAATCAACGATTGGCTCTTTCATTTAGAAGGCGGGGCTTATTCGCCATTTATTGGGCGT
Organism: Gobio gobio; assembly: GCF_949357685.1. Classification (NCBI taxonomy): domain Eukaryota; kingdom Metazoa; phylum Chordata; class Actinopteri; order Cypriniformes; family Gobionidae; genus Gobio; species Gobio gobio. Next base: position 3,086,361 of record NC_137118.1, read on the forward strand.
TGCACTTTCTTCCATTCATAAGTAATGCGCCATAAGTAATTCGCTGTCCGAGAAAGAGAGTATGCTTTCGGTACATAATAAAAAAATATGGAAATAATTTGTCGTTTTTATCCTATCGTTTACTGGTGAGTGTCGCTGTGGGTTTCGGTTCTTTTGCTGTTGGCTGTAAAGACATTAGAAATAACTGAAATCATTTGGCGGAGTGATATGGAACTGTAATGCGGTCAAGACCTGCAGGAACTACTTTAGCCGAGCGTTTCCCTGAAAATTATTGCACGCCTTAGAACGTTCGTCAACCAATCAGATTCAAGCATTCAACAGCCCTGTAGAATAAACTTTTGTACGTTTTGCTTCGTAGTTCTGTCCACTTGCAGACATACACAATTATTTTCTGTGGTAATCAGTAAAGCTTGATCAGCTTAAAGAGACAGTTCACCCAAGAATTTAAAATGTCAATGGTAACCAATCTTCAAAAGTACATTCTTTGGGTGAATTATGCCTTTCATTGTCATGATATCAGTGATAGAGACAGATAATAATTAATATTTGTAAACTGAGTAATGAGTCCCTCAATGTAAATGTTCATCAAATTCTGATAAAAAAAAAGTATGGTAAAGATGGTTAAAAAAAGACCGTCCTAATCTTCAGCATCCAAAGAAACTGGTAGAGTTTAGAATAAACAAAGTGGTAAAGCGGTCAGATGTACTCTATATCCACGTCAGCCAGTGTTGGAGATGATAATAAAGGCACACGTTGTGCTGCTGAATCTCTCCGTGTCCTCAACACCTGAGGGCTCTTCAAACTATGACCATTTCCTTTCAGCTTTATTCTGCTGTCAATCAAACCTTCTGGCCTACACTCACATCTTATACAAGCTTAATCCAGCTCCCCAATATGTGACCCTGAACCACAAAACCAGTCATAAGGGTATTTTTATTTTATTTTATACATAATAAATAAGCTTTCCATTGATGCCGAGATACAACTATTTGAAAATATGGAATCTGAGGGTGCAAAAAAATCAACATTTTGAGAAAATCGCCTTTAAAGTTGTCAAAATGAAGTCCTTAGCAACACATATTACTACTACTAATACATTTATGATATATTAACGGTAGGACATCTTCATGGAACATGATCTTAATATCCTAATGATTTTACGCATAATTGCCACAGATATACCCGTGTGACTTACGACTGTTTTTGTGCTCAGGGTCACATATAAAGAAATTAGATATTTGCCCAAACATATTAGTTTTGAATGGTAACTGAGTCTGACTCATTTTTATCAAGGTGGTGTAGGTGTTTGCAGGTTGTCTAGGGAAGGTAGTGCACCTCCTGATGATCATATTCTTTGGTTTGGAAAATGAATATGTATAGAATATATACTGCTTCTAAATTTGATCCGATATGTTTCACTCCAAGGCGATGATTGGAAAAGGTTCTGTTATTTCTAGTTAGCCTCATCAAACGGTGGTCTGGAGATATGTTGAATGTGCAAATGCTTTGTCGTGGCAGTCGCCCAAAGCCAGCCCGGCACTTTCCACAAATAGAAATTTCCACAAAATGTAAATAATTTTTTGTACTTTCAACACATGGTCAGTGAAAGTGGCGCTTAACCTTTAGAAAACAGTGACTGTCAACTTCAAACGAAATATTATGAGGTTTGCTTTCTTTTCTTTTTTTTGCAACTCTTGTTACTAAAAAAATGAGTAATAAACTTCATGCGTAATTGAAAAAATTAAGTTATGTGAACTTGACAATTCCACATTGTACACCCTAACACATTTAAAATAATGAATAGGTTTGAGTAGAGCCAACTTAAATTAAACAAATTAATTTAGTATTTAGAACTTTATTTTTCTTTTGAGTTCTCAAAACTGACACACTGATCAATTGTTTCATTGTTTTGAGTTTTATGAACTTAATTTAGACGAACTTAAATTTAACCGAAAATGGGCTGGGATTTCTATTTCCCAACATGCTTTGCCATGACACTCAAAATGGACAGTAAATGCCAAAATTAAGTGTTATACTTTTTGTGTGCAAGACTGACATTAAGAGGGAGACTTAGTAGTGTTTAATGTTTTATTTTTTTGTAGGGTTCCCATCATGTGACGAGTGGAGCGTGAGCTTAGTTTGAGAACAGATTTATGTTAAATGTTTTACATTGCAAGTGCTAATGCTAATGCTACCAAAGCATTGTGTAACCAGTGAGCAAGGTGGCATTTATTGAATTAGCTAGTTAAAGCTAGTCAAGTTTCCACTACTAAAAATGTGTAGTTACATGATATTTTTAAATTAAACGTATGATTTAGCTTACTCAAATATTTCAAGTTCAGAGCAATTAAAATGTATGGTTACAAAATAAAAATCAGTTCTGCTTAAACTTTTTAAAAAATGTTTTCGAGTTTTGCCAACTTTTTCACATAACTTAATTTTTTCAATTACGCATGGTTTATTTACTTAATAATTTTAATAATGGGTTTACTCACTTCAACTTCAAGTCAACTGAACATTTTTTAGTAGTAAACATAAACAATAAAACTAAATTGTGCTCTATTTGTGGAAACGGCACGTTCATGGTTTTCACGTCTTAGAAAAAGAATCAGGTAAAACATGGAGCCATAAACAGCACATACATCATGTGTGCTAAAAACATAAACACACAAATGAATATGATGCCATCCGCTTGTCAAAGACTCAACACAGTCAGGACGTAAGTATGCCTGATCCTTAAGCTGCAATTTATAGACCATCGAGTAACCCGTTCGTACAGTATATAAATAAAAGTGATTCTGAAGGTGTAGTGTCTGAACATTAGAATGGCTTTATCTGTATCATGTCTCTCGCCTCAGATATCAGTCTCCTGCGTCTACACTGGGTTTATGTAAAACTTAAATTATGTGTGTGTAAATAGAGGATAGTGTTAGGACAGTGTTAACACTCTTTCCACACACACACACTTCAAACTGGACCAGAGAGTGGGTTTTGAGGATGAGGCTGGCTGAGAATAATGAAGGATTCTGATAGGCTGGCTCATATAAGATGAAAGTGGAAGCGTTAATGCAATGTAGTATCTTGTATGTTTGAGTGTGTGTTTCTGTTCCAGAACCCGGCGAGCGGCATTGCTGAAAACATAGACAGCAGTCCTGGGAAACTCAAAAGTGACTCATTTGGACCCTCTAATAAATTTGGGGAAAAAAAGGTCCATTGTCAATAGTGTTGAGACGTAAGACGCACAGCCACTTTTAAACCAGGCAGATTTCTTTAGGTCAACGAGGCGAATTCGCATTACCAACTTTCGCATGGTGAACTTTTCTGCTGTCGCATGAAACTCCCAATTGGAATTACTTTATTTCACTTGCCAAATTTCATCAAGCAATGGTAGATGTGACCGCAACTACTCTCTGATAAGTAAATACATAGCACAATACATAGTAAAACAGTCTGGTTTTAATTGTATTATACTTGAAATACTCCAAAACTGAAAATTCTGTCATTAATGAGACTCCAAGCCTGTAAGACCTTTGGGCATCTTTCACTTTCAAGGTCCAGAAAGGCAGCAAAGACATCGTTATAATAGTCCATGTGACTCCAGTGGTTCAACATTATTATTATGAAGCATCGAGAATACTTTAGTGCGCAAAAACAAACAAAAATAATGACTTTATTCAACAATTTCTTCTTTTCCATATCAGTCTCCTACACTGTTGACGTAGTAAACTCAGTGCAGAGCTTCCGGGTTCTACACCAGAACGCCGGCTCATTATTGGCCGATGCTGTTCATGTGACGCACAACAACACATGCGTGTGATGTTGATGCAGGAGTTGGCCAATGATGAGCCGGCGTTCTGGCGTATTACTACGTCAACAGCGTAAGACACTGACACAGATGAAAAGTCGTTATTTATATTAGTTTTTTGCGCACTAAAGTATTCTCGTGGCTTCATAATATTAAGATCTGGAGTCACATGGACTATTTTAACGATGTCTTTACTGTGTTAATTAAATTGCTGTCTATGTAGGGGTCAGAAAGCTCTGTTCTGAAGATGAACGAAGGTCTTACAGGTTTAGGTATGATGATGAGGAGGTGAGGAGTTAATGACAGAATAACATTTTTGGATGAACTAACCCTTTAATTTCTCATCTGCCAAGTCTGTCATGTTTGCCAAGGATTTGTCCAAAACGAGGTTTTGCCTTAAAATGCTTCGACTCACACAGACGTCACTTTCAATCTACGCAGATTTCTTTTGCTCACCACAGCTAATTCACACGACCAACTTAAACATGAGCGTAATCTGCGCCCTCGACCGTGCGGATTCCCATTGAAATGACTGGATCTCGCGCGCTAAATTGGGCTAAGCAGTGGTAAATGTGACTGCATCCGTTCAAGCATAAATATATAGCACACGAATATTGGGTAAAATAGTCTCTCGTTTGTCACCATCGCTTAGTATTTGTCTAACATGAGGTATCTTTTCCATCTGAATGGTGCCTTAAAGGTCCTGTTCTTCGTGATCCCATTTTTCAAACTTTAGTTAGTGTGTAATGTTGCTGTTAGAGCATTTATAATACCTGTAAAATTATAAAGCTCAAAGTTCAATGCCAAGCGAGATATTTTATTTAACAGAAGTTCCCTTTCAAAGCCTACAGCGAACGGCTGGTTAGGACTACATCCTGGTATTTCCTGCTTTAATTACGTCAGTAGAGCAGTATGTCGACTAACCTCCGCCCACAAGAACACGCGAAAAAGGGGGCGTGGTCTTGTTGCTCCCGCGTGGAGAATAGGAAGTGTTGCGTTCGTTTGCGTTCGTATAGTTTGTTTGTTGCCATGTCGTCGAGACGCTGTTATTTTCATCCCGGAGTCAAGTCACCTTTGTTCGGCTTTCCCAGGGACGCTGTACTTAGAGATCATTGAGCGCATGCATCCCCGTTATGGTGAGAGGCGCGACCTTTCCGGTAACGTGCGCTCTGCGTGCCCTAAGCTGCTGTCGAATCACAACACGGGAACCGCTGGCACAATCAGAACTCGTTACGTATTTCTGAAGGAGGGACTTCATAGAACAGGGAAATCTTTCAAGCCGTTTTGAGGACAGTGAAAACAGCAGTATTCAGGTAAGTAAATTGTGTGAAAAATACTGTGTTTTTTTACACGCGAAACATGAACACATGTTATATTGCACACTGTAAACACAATCAAAGCTTCAAAAAAACACGAAAAACGGGACCTTTAAGATGCTGCCTATGAAGAGTGCTCACAAGGTTTTGGAACAGAGCGTGAATGTGTGTGTGTGTGTGTGTGTGTGTGCCCACTGCATGAGTATGTTTTATCTTCAGGGGCAGAGGGCGGGCATGATGGGGCAAGGAAGTTGTCGATTAGACCCTTTTGCTGTGGGTTACATGGGGAAAGGCTATCCCAGGCTTCCTCTCTGGGGAGCGGAGAGGATAGGGTACGCTAGGGAAGCAGCTCAGAGGACCATGGCTTTCTCTGGCCCTCCGGATCAGGCTCTGCGATTCCCTCCTCAGCGGCATGACCTCCAGCCGCCTCTTCCTCCGGCCCTCCTGAGGGAAGAGCGCTGCCACCTCCAGCAATTGTCCATCTGAGGTGGTCTGCGTGTAGGAGGGCACTGTGGGTTTAGGCTGGGGCTTTTGCCTGGCCCCAGTGGGGCCGTCCTCTTGGTAGGGACGCCAGGCCGCGCCGGCCCCGCCGTAGGGGGGTATGAGGTCTGGCGTGACGGTTCTCATTGGAGGCAGACCGGATGAAGCTGGGAGCCTGAAGCAGCCAGTCTCTGCACGCATGTCTGGCCCCGTGATGCTCAGGCTTGTTCTGTCCGTAAACGAATCCATGCGGTCTTCGTAGGCCAGGTCAGCAGGCGCTGAGCACTGTTGGAGTGGCCATCCGCCCCGGCTCTTCCCTCCGTTCTCCGCCCCTCCGTCTTGACACACCAGCTCACTCTGCAAAGCCTCCACTTCCTCATTCTCCTCTCCCGCATCCTCCACCGGCTCCTCTTCAAGCGCCTCCTCCGGTTCATCTGACGGTGGGGGCAAACGGGGGTCTCTGAGGAACACCACGATGACCGTGATGTTGTCGCTGGATCCCGCATCTCGGGCCGACGCCACTAGCTTGTGGGCCACCATGGCGGTGTCCCCGTTGTTCTCCTGCAAGTGGTCGCTGACCACTCGCACGGCTTCATCTGGGTTCACGGTGTCATAGAAGCCGTCGCAGGCCAGGATCAAGTAGTCCTCACTTCCATCCAGGTTGAAGGCGGTGCAGTCGGCGTCACCACAGATATAGGGCTTGTGTTCTGAATCACCTGCACACACACATACACAAAAGTAAAGTACCTGAAAGTCATTCAAGGAATAGTTCACTTCAGAATGAACGCTTTTTCTGTGTTTAAAGGACAACTCTGGTTAAAAATGAACCTGGGGTAATTAACACATGGTTATCGAGTAGATCGTTCTCTGGGATGCGTTTTCATGAAAATCGAATGTAAAGAGTTTTATCTCTAAAAACAGATTCGCTTATAACACTGGTATATGGGGCATAGAATAAGTCAAATTAAATCGCTAGTTAATACCACTAACAAGGCTCAAAATAGCCTCACACTAACACAGCAGCATAATGAGGGTCCCTACATGCAAACCAAGCATTGAGAACTTTGTAAGTGTACAAACAGTTTAATAAGAAGATACTTTATAAAGACAGTACATTATGCGTATACAGACAGGAGCCATCTTGGAAAACAGTCTCGACAAGTCGAGCCACGGTTGAATAATCCGCCATCTCTTTAGTGTGTATCCTTTGGAAGCACTAGTCTCTTTTGCGTTCAGTTTTTTTTTTTTTTTTTTCTGTTGCGTTCAGTGCTTTCTTCCGGAAACAACGGACCATATGAGATTCCAAGTCACAGTTCATCACTTCGCACAGCGTACGTGGCTCTTCTTGTCGAGACAAGTTTTCATTGAATCATTGTTTTCATTGAATCATTGAATCTGATTAGAACGTTAGCATCTCGCTCAAAAATGACCAAACTTTGTGCCGTCCCATGAGTGCAGCGGCGCAATGATATTACACAGCACCTGAAAATAGACTTACTTTCGTCAACATAACCAACATGACAACCGGCTTACACAGAGAGCGCTGGGGACTATTTTCAGGCGCTGTGTAATATCATTGCGCCGCTGCACTCATGGTACTCGGTCCTAGTACACGATGTAACTACAGAAGAGTCAAGTTTTAAATAGGAAAAATATCGAAACTCTTTGGTCATTTTTGAGCGAGATGCTAATCAGATTCAATAATCTATGCTAAGCTATGCTAAAAGTGCTACCGCCAGACCCGGAGATCGGCTGAATGGATTCAGAAACGGTCAAACTCAAATGTTTAACTCTAGGGAAAATTAGCCTATTTTCAAAAATAGTGGAGTGTTCCTTTAATGTGTTGATTTTAATGAAACAAAGCATTGTTATATTAATGAGAATTACCATTGTGATTAATGTGAAATCTAAATGAATAAATAAATAAAACTCAAAAATAAAATGTCCAGTGTCCATGAGTGTTCCTTTAAAGGAACTACAACGAATACTAGATTTTAACCCTCATCCTTCCCTCACGGGTCAAAATGACCCGAAGCCCTAAAATTATACTTATTTTATTTATGTTTTTGGTCCAGAAATCTTATTTCATTTCAATTTGATATTTTTTACATTTTTTTGTGCAATTTTTGGGGATTTTATTTTAGATTTTATCAATAAATAATAAATAGATCATTTAACATTCTTTCAAATTAAATTCAAAATAATACAATTTCATGCATAACCCTGTTAATTCAGCTCAGAATATCTCACATGGGGTGTCTTTGCCGACCTCTTGTGGAAGAAAAATAATAATATAAGATGATATTTCATGACCTTTGATGGCCTTATAGCTCTATATGGAGCAGATGAGCTGTTCCGCTGGGTCCTAAAGTCAGTGTCTCTTCAGTATGCATTCAGAGACACATGTAGACATTATATTGGTAAAGTTTGAGCATTTTGTAGGTTTTTCTATGTGTACTGAATCATTCCTAATGGGGTCAAATTGACCCGCGAGGGAAGGATTTGTTACTTTTTAAAATTTCAACCACATAAACCAGTAATTTTCTGTGCATTCGTGGTTCAAGTACGACAAAAGTCCTAAAGTCTTGGACCACTCAGATGAAATGAGTTTTGGGTCAAAATGACCCGAGGGAAGTATGAGAACTAGCTCTAGTCTTTAAAATGATATATTAATGTGATAAATAAAAAGTGAAATATGACATCGGACACGTTCTAGACTTTTGTATGTCCATGTCTAGGCTATGGCAGAATTAGCCTCACATGTCCTATTTATGAATCAAGAGCTTTAAGCGAATTAAATGCTAGACTGACAGGATTATCTGACAGATTAGCCATCAGCGTTTAGGCAGTGAAACGGTTCCTGTGCACGAAGCCGCGGCCGAATCTTCTGCTGGAGGTCAGTCTTTGTTATTACAGTAATGCTCATTAGTCTGAAAGACGTAATCTTACATTAGCTAATGTACATACTGTAAAGGACACTGATGCTGTCTCAGTCATTTATTGAGGTAGTGAAGAGTGGCACATTTTTCAAGTATTGTAGTTTAAGTTTTAACAATAATTCAGATTGTTTTCGGATTAAATGGAGTCTGTGCCAGGGTTTCCTTCACACTGAAATCTGTGGTGTGTAAAGTGTTTTCTGCAGTGGCCTGAACATCCTCTTCTAAAAATATGCACAAAATGACCTTTATCTCACTTTAACTTACAAAAGATCCACTCTAAATAAGTGAGAGCACAAAAGGAAAGTCTTTCAAAAAGGGGTATTACTCTCTGTAAAGCTGCGTAAAGTACTGTATGTATTGTGAAAAGTGCTATTCATGCAGTTTTTCAAGCATTGTACAGAGCTCCAACAGTTATATTGTATATATCTCAAAGGTCACACACCTATGGCTCTTGACACGGACAGGCTGCCGTTGACCCTCCATGTGCCGAACCAGATCACACACCCACCCAGAGCCTCAATCCTCTTTTTCTCATCCTACACACACATAAACAAACACACAATACAGTCATGGGGAGTCATTGACTATAACAGCTAGTATCATTTCCAGGCCTAATTGGCTGAAACGTCAGACTGTGGCTTACACTGTTTCATTATAAAGCTAAAGCTCCAAAGACTCGACCGATCCACTCTTGGGAGTGTGTTATGTAACACAGCTTTGCTGTCATGTGACTTTTGTCGATTGAATGGGATGTGAAGGACATCCCTCTTAAAGAGCTGGACCTCTGGGGTAAAAATTAAGGTCATGCGCAAAGAATATAGGACTGATCTAGGACCTGTTCTTTTGGCAATGCGATACTGGTCCCTTAGTATTTAAATAAATTAAATTGAATTATTACATTTTTTGGCAAATCAATACCAGTATTTAAAAAAAAACAAGTATTTAAAAAATATATATATATATTCTTTTATTAATTTAATTATATTTTTTGGCAATTCGATACTGGTCCCTCAGTATTTAAAAAAATTAAATTAATTTCACTTAATAATTACTTTTTTTTTTTGATACTGGTACCACAGTATTTACATTTTTTTTTTAATTGAATTGAATTGAATTGAATTGAATAAAATTTTTTGCCAATTCGATACTGGTCCCCTAGTATTTAAAAAACATTATTTTTAAATTTAAAAAATGAAAATTAAATTAAATTAAATTAAATTAAATTAAATTAAATTAAATTAAATTAAATTAAATTAAATTAAATTAAATTAAATTAAGTTAAATTAAATTAAATTAAATTAAATTAAATTAAATTAAATTAAATTAAATTAAATTAAATTAAATTAAATTAAATTAAATTAAATTATTAATTTTTTTTGGCAATTCAATACTGTTATTTAAAAATACCAGTATTTAAAAAAAAAAAAATTAAAATGAATTTAATTACATTTTTTGTTTTATTTTATTTTGATACTGGTCCCCCAGTATTTAAAAAATGTATTGAATTGAATTGAATTGAATTGAATTGAATTGAATTGAATTGAATTGAATTGAATTGAATTGAATTGAATTGAATTGAATTGAATTGAGTTGAATTTCATTTAATTTCATTACATTTTTGGGAAATTGATACTGGTCCCCTAGTATTTACAAAAAAAATGTTTTTCATTAAATTAAATTAAATTAAATTAAATTAAATTAAATTAAATTAAATTAAATTAAATTAAATTAAATTAAATTAAATTAAATTAAATTAAATTACATTACATTACATTACATTACATTACATTACATTACATTACATTACATTACATTAAATTAAATTAAATTAAATTAAATTAAATTAAATTAAATTAAATTAAATTAAATTAAATTAAATTAAATTAATGCTATTTATATATCTTCTGTAAGATTTTTATCAGATTTATTTTGGTCTTTAAAAGAAGTCTCTTAAACTCACCATGGCTGAATTTATTTGATCAAAATCACAGGAAATATTTAGTAATATTGTGAAATATTATTACAATTTAAAATAACCTTTGTCCATTTTAATATATTGAGTCTTCGGTGTCACATGATCCTTCAGAAATCATTCTAATTTGCTGATGTGCAAACATTTCTTATTATCAATGTTGAAAACGGTTGATTAATATTTTTTTTAATGATTTGTTTACTGATCAGTAAAATAAATGCTTGCTAAATAAATGTGTTAAGTTCTTACTGCCCAAACTTTTGAACTGTAGTGGTTTATCAGATAAATATGAAATTAAATAAAAAATAATGTACAATACAAAAAAAGCTTAGAGTGTCCAGTGTTTCTCACCTCTCTGTCTGGTTTGTGTGGTTTCATCAGCTCCACCGGCTGACCTCTCCTCACCATCATGACCTGTGAGTCGCCTAGCCAGGCCACGTACAGCGTGCGACCCCTCAGAAAGGTCACGACCCCTGTGGTGCCACAGCGCAGCTTCTGGATGCACACAGATGTTGTCAGAGCTGATAGGAGCATCCTGATGTCTGACTGTGTTTGTAGGGAACTCACCTCACGTGACGCCTTCTGTATGAATCTCTGATCTGTCAGTTTGAAGCAGTGACACAGAGCCTCAACCGCATCCTGACTGAACATTTCCTGTCTGACCAGGTTCACGTGCAGATGATTGGCGGCGTAGATGGCAGCATCCAACCCACCGTGGCCATCGAACACGGCGAAAAACGCCTGCTCTTCCTGATCCTAAACACAAGATGTTTTTGTCAAAACATTTTGCACTGAAATCCATTTTTCTGTTGTTAAGAAAACGGCTTATTGCCACATAAAAGATCCCATAATCCACTCTTAATTGAAATAAATCCCTATAAACGTCTCTCAATGCAAAACAAAACAAAAGCGTGCCAACCTCTGGCATCCAACAGATCAGAAGCTGTTCGCTTTATCAACCGCAGTGAACATGAACATGGCTAAATGAACTATTACACATGAGAAATATATGCAAATCAAATGTCTGTTTCCTCGTGTCGATCGGTTTTAATTATCAGCAGCTTACGAATGATTAAATGGCTTAGTTCCCGTCGCAGGGCTGGTCAAACGGGATAAGCTCTCATTGGTAAAAATAAGGATTTCATTATGAAAAACACTGTGTCATGCTCCAATTTTAATCAACACAGTTTGTATGACACGTGGATGCACTGAACAACTATTCTGAATTGAACTGATGAATTTATTCCCTCTTTGATTATTCAATGAATACAATAATCCACATCTTGCATGCAATCTGCTTGAAAACGAGTTTCCTCAACTACTAGGGGACAAATCATAATCATAAATCAGAAAATAAACACAATCAAATGGGTCTTGCAACTGAAATGAAATGCATAATCATCCCAGATTTTGATCCTGAGTCTCAGTTATTTGATGTATTCGGGACAGGAAATTAGCATTAGAGTCATCAAATCAACCAAATTTCGGAAACTTCCCCAGCTCGTTAATATTTTTCTGTAGAAAGACAAACATAAATAGTGATGAAAGCCAAAATATTAGATGCCATGGATGTATATTTACTGTTTTCTAGAGGAGGGTCAAAATTACAATTTTCACCTGAGATCTGGGGCCAATTTACAGGCGTGTAAAAATGTTTTTAGAAAGATGTTAGCATCATTATTTTATTGTCACACAGAGATTGGTAGATCTATTAGTGAAATCTGTTGACTTTATCAATCTTTGTTGCATTATTTGCCAACGATGACCGTTCAAAAATGGGGGAAAAACACTTTTTTTGTTTTTTTTTGTCTCAAGTTTGCATGCCTGTAACTCAATAAATATTAAAGATTTCTTAATATCCTTTTAGATTATGATTCTTAACTAACTTTTCTTTTGGTATCTCCATTTTAAAGGCCCTCGATGGTTCAGTTCCAGAGATATGGAGATCTTAATGTGGCTCCATGAGTAAAAGTTCAAGTTTATAAGACTTTAAGTTAAACTATGTGAAGAAGCATTTAATAGGCTACTCAATCAAAAGAGTAAACACAACTACAAGCCAAGTTTACTTAGAATACTTAATTATACTTCTAAGTATATCTCAATCAAAAGATTGAGTACAAGTATAATCCAAATATCTTTCTGTCAATATAACTCAAGTATACTTAAGTGCAATTTTAATCAACACAGTTTGTATGACACATGGATGCCCTGAACAACTATTCTGAATTGAACAGATGAATTTATTCCCTCTTTGATTATTCAATGAATACAATAATCCACATCTTGTATGCAATCTGCTTGAAAACGAGTTTCCTCAACTACTAGGGGACAATTCATAATCATAAAATAAATACAATCAAATGGGTCTTGCAACTGAAATTAAATTCCTGTAACTCAAGAAGTATTAAAGATATCTTAATATCCTTTTAGATTCTGAGTCTTAACTAACTTTTCTTTTGGTATCTCCATTTTAAAGGCCTTCGATGGTTCAGTTCCAGAGATATGGAGATCTTAATGTGGCTCCATGAGTAAAAGTTCAAGTTTAAGACTAAGTTAAACTATGTGAAGAAGCATTTAATAGGCTACTCAATCAAAAGAGTAAACACAACTACAAGCCAAGTATACTTAGAATACTTAATTATACTAAGTATATCTCAATGAAAATATTGAGTACAAGTAAAGGCCAAACAGACCTTTCTGTCAGTTAAAGTCAAGTATACAATTTGAAGTATATTTCTGAGAAGTACATACTAAGTAGTTTCTTGGTGCTCATTGTGGGCGTCACAGGTCTCGCAACATTTCCATTGGGTCATACCTGTAGATTGAAGAGCGTGTTGAAGTCCGGAATGACGACGTGTTTGTCCTCCATCTTTCGGCGCATGTTTTTAATAGCGTGGATGGAGGTCTCGTAGTACGGCAAGTGGCGGCGGCGATACGGGAACTCTTTCAGCCACTGACAGCACGTCTCACACAGCTTATTAAAGATCAGCCGTGCCAGCTTTACCGAATCGATCTCTGCCAAGGCAAATAACATGTTACATGTGTTACACATGCTAACACAAACACTCTGATTCATGATGACTGAGCAGCCATTGTTTCATATGTCAACACTGTAAAAACACACATACATGCACCATACGCACACAGACAGAGCTGCTTTTTGCTCACAAGCCAAACAGATTTGAGTGTGATATTGGAAAGGAAGAGTGCACGAGCTGCTGATTAAATGCACAGTGGAAGCGGAATTGAGGACAGTGGGCAAAAGAGGCCATCTGCCAACTGAGAGAGAGAGAGAGAGAGAGAGAGAGAGAGAGAGAGAGAGAGAGAGAGAGAGAGAGAGAGAGAGAGAGAGAGAGAGAGGTGACTGTTTAATGATGATGGGATTGTTCCAGCTCTGCTCTCTATGGACTAAAGCTGACGTTCCTTCGTTCTGTGAAGTTCGATTTCAATATGTGTGAAACACACACTCTCCTGTCTATACACTCTAAAAAATGCTGGGTTAAAAATAACCCAAGTTGGTTTGGAAATGGACTAACCCAGCAATTGGGTTGTTTTAAGCAAACATTTAACCCAACCGCTGGGTTAAAACAACCCAATTGCTGGGTTAGTCCATTTTCAACCCAACTTGGGTTATTTTTAACCCAGCATTTTTTAGAGTGTAAGCTGCTTTTTACGTTCTCATATTTTCAGACAATAATGCAATGCATTTGACGCACTAACCAGTTTGTTTTGTTGTTTTAAATAGGTTGAATATTAAAAAGCGCCTGTAGCCTATAGGGATAGTTCACTCAAAAATGAAAAACCTGGCATCATTTACTCATCCTCATGTTTTTACAAACTTTTTATTACTTCTTATGTCTCCCATAACATTGCATCAAATATTCAGCAGTGTAAATAAGATTCAAAAGTCACAGTTTCAGTCTGCTTATTACATCAAGTTTTTGTATGACTTTTAAAGACTAGCATATGAGAACTACTTTTATGGTGTTTTTAAAAACGTTTTAGTCTTCTGGTCACTATTTGCATTCATTGTATGGAAAAGTGCAGCATGGACATTCTTTAAAACATCTTTTTTATGGTTTTGAAGAAAGAAAGAAAGAAAGAAAGTCAAGGGTGAGTAAATGATGACATTTATAATTGTGTAGGTGCGCAAAGCCTTCAAAAGTATCATTGGCAATCAAATTGGCGTTATTTGTTAAGCTCATTACATTTTGCAATCCAAAATTATGGCAAAGTCCCAGATTTGCCTAAGGAGTGTCTGTTTTTTATGACTCAATTTGTGGCATGTTTTTCAAAGGCAGTGTTTCCTCTTCCCTTTGTGACGGTCAGTCCGCCTCAGTGCTGCTCTTGACAAGATGTATTTTATCATTGTGTGGACGACGCGGCCTTCTAGATTGTTTGATGGTTGTAAAAGTAGACATTACATGCTCTTCCCTCTTCCCTCATCCTTTTAGATGCTCTCTCTCCATCTCTCACTATACGTCTTGTCTCCGTGGGCACAGAGTCTAAATTTAATCTGCCATCTCAGGGCTGGTGAACAGTATGTACTGCCTTTGCCCTGAGCAGACGTCTGTCTGCCGCCCAGTGTCTTGATGTCAGTGGTTTCCACTGAACACTGCTGGAACGGGTCATGTCACGGACCATACCTCCCGTCAGGGGCGGTTCTAGACCCTTTTTAGGGGGGCTTCAGCCCCTTAACTTCTGCCCCAGCCCCCCTAAAAAATGTGTGATTAACCTTTAAAACATGAAACTGGCTGGAGGCTTCGTCCCGTCTTTTAGTCTGCGTGTTCTTCAATCCGCAGCGGCAAGTCAGAAGCAGAGGTGTGTGCGTTCATCTGAGCCTCATTGGTCTGTCATCGCTCGTCAATGTCAAAATATTTGAGAAAACCAATCAAATCAGAGTAGGCGGGCTTTATGTTCACACAGAATCTGCCGAGGCTAAACGCGAATTTTAGTAGCACGACTCGACGTCAAGTGAGAGAAATGTAAGCTAAGACTCTGCTTCTTTAAGTCAGAAATGTTAAACAAAGACGAAAATATTCAGGCAAATTAATAGCCTACACTTTTGTCTAATTTCGTCAATTTGAATTGAAAATAGGCCAATGTGATTCATAGAGTAATTAACAAACAAGAAATATTAACAAAACCGTTTTCTTCAGATTAGGCATAAGATTAATAATGAATGTTTACATATTGTAAATTAATATTATTCCATTTGTAGCCTTCAGTAAATAAATAAAAAAGCTCAGCTTTTCTTTTCTTGCCTGTATTGGGCATAAGATTAGTAATGAATGTGTTTATTTTGTGAATTAATTTAATAAACTTAAAACTTTTAATGAACAGTAAATTAACGTGTCTAAGAAAAGTATTCATAAAACATATAAATATCAGTATGTTAATATGTAAACCATATTTACTTTCTTCTCTGATGAAAATGGAAAAACTATATCAGTTAAAGCTCAGCGTTAGGAGGGGAAGAGACTGGGCAAGATAAAAACAGAGAAAAAAGAGATGTGGAGATAAGAAAGACAAATAATCTACTGCCCAGTGACATGGTTTTCAAGCGTTTGTAATATCATTTTTTGGCCTTCAGAACATCTTAAAATGCACATATGTAGATCAGAGAAATAAACATTTTCTCGGGGGAGCTTTATAAGTATTACTTTATAAGTATTACTAAACAGCCATCCTATGGCATGTTAGTAAGCTACTAGTTAATAGTGCAATTTGGACCCTAAAATACCCTCACTGGGGGCTAAAAAAATAAAAAATAAAAAACCACGGTGAAACCGGTGAGGAAACCCAGACCTGGCTGGAGTGGAGTGACGTACTTTTGAACAGTGCTTAAACTCAAGGCAGATTGCGGTCCATCTGGCCGTATAAATCTAGCGTCCACTCAGCAAAGTGTCTGGGATTAGTGTGCTGTGTGAATGTCTGTGCTAACTCATGACAGCGATAGTTGGATGTGAACCACAGAGAATTATCTCAGCCATTATGACCTGTCGGAATGATTGCATTCATGAGATCAGTGTACATGAACGCCACCGCGATGTTGTAATTACCAGAGGGAAAACTCTGAATTTTCCTCCAGAGTTGGAGCATGTCTATTAAAGAATTATGACGGAAACAAATTGCATGTCGGTCATAATTAAAGATGAGTCACTAGCAGTAAAAACTGAATTTTGGTTGAGCAGCCGGACCTAAAACATAAATAAAAATGACATACTATTTTGTCGAATTACATTAAAAATCAATAACTACATATGGCAGCACGCAAATGTTAAAATACATAAATAAAATTACAAATCATTTTTTAAAAATGTATTTGGACAATTAAGTATAGAATTTTAAGTATTTCATTTATTTATTTATATATACTATATATTATAATGATTATTTTCATGTTATGGTGGATGTTATTATTTTACAGTATTGACTAAATAAATGAAAAAGATAACACTAAAAACTAAAATCAACTGTTTTAAGTGCTACAGGTGAATATAGCCATCACAACATTATAATGTACAGTAAGCAAAAAGTATATTCATTTTGATATTTGCTGTTTTTAGAAATAAGTATTTTAATCTAAATGTACAATAAAATGCAATATCAACCGATACATATAATTAGTGCTATCAATCAAAAAAATTGAATTAATCGCACATTTTTTCTGTAATTAACTGCAATTTTTAATATGTTTATATTGTAATAATGTCATTGTTACTTTCCAAATTAATGTAGAAACAACTTAAAGACAGTATATTTTAAATATTTGTCTTTTTATGAATGAAGGCCAGTATCACTGAGACTGTTGTCTCTATGAAACATTAAGGACAGACATTCAACATTATAGTATCATTGAAAGATATATCAATTTCAACATTTATTAGGCTTTAAAAAATAACAACAAATAATTTAAGTGAACTTAAAACAATCTTAACATAAACCAATTATAATAAATGTCATATTTACCTGTGGCCTTCATTTATCAATATACAGAAATTAAATAGAGTTATCAAACACTTTACCGTCTTAACTGCATAAATTATGAATTATTAAAGATACAATTTTCTCTGTTGCCTTTGTTGTTTGATGAACATTAAAGGGTTAGTTCCCCCAAAAATGTAAATTCTGTCATTAATTCCTCACCCTCATGTCGTTGGACACCCGTCAGACCCGTCAGACCTCCGTTCATCTTCAGACACAAATGAAGATATTTTTGTTAAATCCGATGGCTCTGAAAGGCCTCCATTGGCAGCGATGACATTTCCTCTCTCAAGACCAATAAAAGGCACCAAAAAACGTTGTTACAAAGTCCATCTCACTACAGTGGGCAGAGCCGGATTAACGCGAAGGCAAACTAGGCACGTGCCTAGGGCCCGATTGGCGGGATGGGGCCCAGACAGAGGGACAAAAAAATTTTTTAAATGTACAAATGTCCTATCTACAATTTATTTCAATATTTATTAATTAACTAAAAATAGTGACGATGTTTATCTTAACCATAGACTGTTACATTACGTCACATTAACGCCAGCCCATGACTGTATTTATTATAATCAGGTCAGAGCGGGACAACAAAGCTAGCAGGTGTTTTGAGTAGGCTAACATTCAAGATGCTTTCGGTGCGGCAAAACGTAAAAAGAAAAAAATGAAGAGGAACAAAAGAAGAGACAGCGGGGGGCTTTACAGAAGTTTCTGTCGGGCAGCTGTGAACCTGCTCGAGTCAGCAGAGCCAAAGGCCGAGCCATGCCCGGAGACACGGCCCGAAGACGCGGTGGAAGATGCGGCGGAAAAGAAGTAAAACAACATTTCCGTGTCAAGTTTTATGCTGCGTTCACACCAAACGCGAATAGAGCGTCTGGCGCGAGTGATTTCAATGTTAAAGGTCCCGTTCTTCGTGTTTTTTTGAAGCTTTGATTGTGTTTACAGTGTGCAATATAACATGTGTTCATGTTTCGCGTGTAAAAAAACACAGTATTTTTCACACAATTTACTTATCTGTGTACCGCTGTTTCCACTGTCCTAAAAACGGCTGGTGATTTCCTTGTGCTATGAAGTCCCTCCTTCAGAAACACGTAACGAGTTCTGATTGTGCAAGCGGTTCCTGTGCTGTGATTCGACCACAGCTTAGCGCACGTGAAAGCGGTTCCTCTGTTGTAATTTGACAGCAGTTTAGCGCACGTTGGAAAGGTCACGCCTCTTAACGGAGCGATGTATGCGTTCAATAATCTCTACAGCGTCCCTGGGAAAGCCAAACAAAGGTGATTTGACTCCTGGATGAAAATAACAGCGTCTCGATGACATGGCGATAAACACACTCAACGCAACAGTTCCTTTTCTCCACGCGACCGTCCGCTTCTCCACGTGGGACAGCAACAAGACCGCGCCCCCTTTTTCGCGTTTCTTTGTGGGCGGAGGTTAGTCGACAAACTGCTCTACTGACGTAATTAAAGAAGGAAGTACCAGGATGTAGTCCAAGCCAGCCGTTCGCTGTAGGCTTTGAAAGGGAACTTCTGTTAAATAAAATATCTCGCTTGGCATTGAACTTTGAGCTTTATAATTTTACAGGTATTATTTATGCTCTAACAGCAACATTACACACTAACTAAAGTTTGAACAATGGAATCGTGAAGAAGGGGACCTTTAAGTCAATGGAAAGGCGCGTTTACGCGCGTCTGGAGGTCCCGCGGCACAGAAGGCGCGTTTCGCGCGGAACGCAGCATTAAGTTACAAGAAAATCTAATTCAAAATGATAATAAAAGATAAAAACAAATGTAAAAAAAGAAATAAATCAATAAAAGAATAATGGCATGGCCCTACTTTACATATGATATAATAATCATGTATGGCTCCCATAATTGTACAAAGTCCTTTATTTTACTCTTGGAGATATAAGTCAGCCTTTCCAGTCCAATGCACTCTGAAAGTTCTTTTATCCATTGTTTTATAGAAGGTGCTTCCATGCTCTTCCAGTTCAGCAATGGCTCTTCTGGCATGTAACAATCCAAAGTCCAATAGTCTAGTGTGTTTCTTTGTTTGTGAGAAACCTGTAGGATATATTCCCAGTACACAAAGTTTGGCACAATGTGGTATTTTAAGATTAAACCGTTCTGACAAACATTTTATGACATCCTTCCAGAACTTCTGTATATCAGAACATTCCCATAGACAGTGAATTAGAGTTCCTTTATAATTTTGGCATTTTGTACATATATCAGGAATATTGCTAAACATATGATTGAGTTTTTCAGGTGTTATATAAACCCTTGTCAACCATTTATACTGTAATAATTTAAGCCGCGTGTTTATGATTTGTTTTTGCGCTTTTAAACATGCTTCAGTCCATTCAAATTCCTCTATTTATTCTTGAATGGCTTTCCTCCATGCGTTTAATTTGTCTACAGCAGACTCTTTATAGTTAGACATTATTAAATTATAATATTTTGACAATTGGCCCTTTTCACCTCTTTTTTCAATTATTTCCTTAATTAATGAAAGTTTGGGAATGTACATAATATCTGTAGACCTGGAAGACATAAAACTTTTAAGCTGTGAATATTTTTTTTTTAAATGTTTTGAGGGAATCTGGTGTTTATCACACAATTCTTGAAATGTAAGAAGTATACCATCCATATATACAAGTCTTTAATAGTCTGAATACCTTTAGTTTTCCATAGTTTAAATCCTCCATCCTTATATTTATTATTATTTATTGTTAGACAGTTTCTAAATGGTCTTGATGAATGTGAAGGGGTCATGTTTGCCTTCTTGTTCTTAATTACAACATTTATAAATGTTGTAAGCTATTGCATTTTGCAGAAAATCTTAATTAAATGTGTTGATTAAATGTAAACAGAGCAAATAAGATAAACTTATTTGCTCTGTTTACATAGTTTACTGATACCTATTGGTTATTTACTGGTACTACTGCCTTAACAATGACACTCCCAATGGATGAGGATAATTTAATAGCATTTAATAGAGCCGTGTAATGACGTATAAATAATGAATATCAAAAAATAGTCTGATGGACTGTTTAATATACAACAATTTGTAACCAAAGACTAGGCTATGTAAAATGTGAATTCACTTTTATTAGTAACTTTGGTAAGTTTCAGATTTCAATTCATAAATAACATCGATGGAGGGGGGCCCAAAAAATGCAGCCTGCCTAGTGTAGTCCATTTATTTAATCCGGCTCTGACAGTGGGTCTACAATCATTTATGAAGCGACGAAAATCAAAATAACGACTTTATTCAACAAGTTGTCTTGCGTCTGGTCCTCTGACGTGAACTCATGAAGCACCGCGACGCATGCGTGAGAATATGACACACACTATCTGTTGAGTAAAAGTCCTTTCACACTGGACGCGATTTTGATGGTTTTATTTTTTATCAGCTGTTTGTGTAATGAGTGCTTCCACACTGAACGCGAATGTGCTGCGGCGAAAAAACAACGTTTATTTTTTCCGTTTCTATGCTGATTTTTTTAAACTCTCGCAGCGAACGAAAAGGCTTCAACCAATCACATACAAGGAAACAAAGGTGACAAAATGTTTAGTTGATGTCATTAGCTATTCAATCAACATTAACCTTTGCCAGGTATCGCATTTCTCACGAGATTACAGCTGTAGTTGTGTTTGCCCACTGTAGGCGACAGACAGCGATAACATCACTTTTTGAGTTAAAACTCGTTTATTTTTTTCTAAACCTCGTGTCCGCGACTATGTAAAGTGAATGTGTTTCCGTCAGTACGACTGTGGCACTTAAATGTTTACATTGTGACTCAACTGGAAACAGCTGCTCCGGATCGATTGGTTCCTGAAGTGTGTGTTTGTCTCGTCAGATGCGATGCTACTGTCTCTGGAGGAGCTCTTTAAATTGTTCCACGGACATTGGAAAGTAAAAGCGGAACCGGCCATGATAAAGTTCTAGCTCCTGTACTAGATTAGCATACTCCCCTTCAGACTCTCTGTTCTTTAAGACTGGGTGCACCTTCTTTTCGGTCTTTTAAAGGTGCACTATGTAACTTTTCCATCCACTAGAGGTCGCCTGTTCAAAACAAAGGCGTGGTTTGATGACGCCACGTTTGGGCTAAGAATCTTGGGACATGTGGTCTTCAGCTCAGAATCAGGATAGGATTCAGGCAGAAATCATATTGATGGATGTGATTATTAACGTTACTGTAGTCTGAAGCAGAGCAGGACGAGTGTTGTGGAGCTGAGGAACCGCTGGAGCGATTGTTAATAAGATGAACGCAACACACGCCTCGCGAGCAGCGGGACTTTTATTATGCCACAGTCGTCGGCGCCACTTCCGCTCCTCCGCTCATGAGTGTGAGGTAACGCAGCTCTGTTGATCATATTACACACATCTGATACCCCTTTTCCACCAAGGCAGAGCTAGAGCTAGATCGGAGCCAGAGCCTAGTTTCAAATCGGTTCTTTGTGTTTCCACACCCAAAGCCCCAGCTCCGAGCCAGGAAAAGTGGTTCTTAAGTAGCACCAAAACATTGCTGGGCTAGAACAGGGCTAGAAGTAAGAACCGATTACATCAGGCGCTGGGGGCGGAGTCAACAAAACCAACACAAACTGGAGATCCGCCGTTGTGAAATAGCAGCTAATGGAGCTAACAGCTGCTGCTCGTTTGTAATCTCCGTCTATACAAATTACGGCGAACTGCATGAATGTGTTGGATTCGCTGTGTTTTCGTTGTGTTTTGATGCCGATGTAGGATCGTAAAGCCATGTGAATCAATAGTAACGCAACGTTTGCATTGTTGATGGAAGGCTTGTTCGCAGCGGTGCTGTGCAGACCGATCGCTGTATTATAACAAGTCCAGCGAGAGCATTATGACTCCTTATCAGTGTTGGGGAAAGTTACTTTGAAAAGAAATGCTTTACAATATTGCGTTACTCCCTTAAAAAGTAACTAATTGAGTTACTTAGTTACTTTTTAAGAAAAGTAATGCGTTACGTTACTTTTGCGTTACTTTTTCTCACCTGGGCTGGACTTGTTTTTGTTTATAACAAAAAAGTTATATTTTTGTGCAACGGTAAAGACCTCTTCATACCAAAATTTAAATAATAAGCCCCAGGCTGAGGTAAAAATGCAGATTCACGCAGGAACACTAGAGGGCGCAGCTCTAGATAATGCTAGAATAGGATGCAGGAGAAAAAAGTTTTACCAATAAAAACACAAAATCTAGTAATTTTCATCATCAAAGGTCAGCAGCAAGACATTGGTAAATTACATATAAAGGTAGATTATGCATAAAAAATAGTTGTTTTATTTAACATTTAATTATTGGAGGTTTGCATAGTACTCTGATTTTGCATTTGACTGATTTTATATTAATGTGAAAAAGTAACTTGCATTACTTTTTTGAAAAAGTAACTCAGATATTTTTTGTAAATTTGAAAAGTAATGCGTTACTTTACTAGTTACTTGGAAAAAGTAATATTATTACGTAACTAAAGTTACTTGTAATGCGTTACCCCCAACACTGCTCCTTATGCTTTTGATTCACTCATGCGTTTTTTTATATATCATACGTGTATCGGTCTGCGCAGCGCCGATGCATCTCGAACAAGCCTGGTGTGTGTTTGTGTTTCCCCGCTGCCCAGGGTTGCCAGGTTTTCACAACAAATCCCACCCAATTGCTACTCAAAACAAGCCCAATCGCGTTTCAGGGGGGCTTCCCCGATAAAAATCACATTTGGGGGTAAAATATGTGTTTTTTTTGGCATGGTTGCCTACTAAAATTTGCATTCCAGGGGCTAAATATCACACAATTGGGGTTGCTTCAACCCGCGGACATGAAAAACAGCCCGCGGCAACAGTGATGAAGTAGTCCAACGACTGCCGCTGCCTCGCTAGCGTTGCTGAGAGAGATGAGACGTATACAGTGACGTAAGACTGGCTCTGTTGTGGCTCTCAGCAGGTGGAAAAGCAAACGGTTCTTAGAAGGCTCCTCAGTCGAAACCAACTATGAACTGGGACTAGCTCTGGCTCTGAACTAGCTCTAGCACTGCCTTGGTGGAAAAGGGGTATGAGTGTGTTGATGATGGGATGGCGTTACTCTGTGCGTTCTCTCTCCGCTGCTATTGCTATGACACTTGTTCACACTGTAGTGAGAGGAAAGCGCTTCTGCAGAATAAAACCGCAAACCGAGGGGAACACAGATATGATGTCATCGACAGGCCACGCCCTCAATAGCAATTTCTCACGATTTACAAATAGTTGGAAACATTTGGGATATTGTAAGTACAGAGAACAAAATATATAACACTGGCCTAGTGGTTTTTGGATATTTTACAGAAAAAAAATTACATAGTGCACCTTTAAAGAAAATGAAAAGCTCGTCTTCACTGGATGAGGAAGTGTCTGTGTTTTCTCATCTGTCGCCGTGAATGTTTTGGAATATTGGAGCTCTGAAACGTGTCACGGCTGATGTGGATGGTTTTGAAGCAAACTATTCACACACGAAATATTCGCTTTTCGGCTACGATTTTCCGTTACGCGTCTGGTGTGAAAGGGCCTTAAATAATGTTTGCCGATTTTTTTATTTTAATGAGGTATTGCACATGCTGCCTAGCTATTTACCATGCATTTGTTTTCTGTACGTCAAGACCTAAAGCACAGTCAATGTAGAATCGAACAGCTTAGATACGGCGCGCCTTCCTCTGCTTGTAAACAAAGCTCCTCGCTTCCGGGTCATGTGTCAGAATGGCGGCTCTACGTCATATTCTCTCGCATGGGTCGCGGTGCTTCATTAGTTCACGTCTGAGGACCAGATGGAAGACAAGGACTTGTTGAATAAAGTCGTTATTTTGATTTTCGTCGCTTCATAAATGATTGTAGACCCACTGTAGTGAGATGGACTTTGTAACGACGTCTTTAGTGCCTTTTATGGGTCTTGAGAGAGGAAATGTCATCGCTGCCAATGGAGGCCTTTCTGAGCCATCGGATTTAACAAAAATATCTTCATTTGTGTCTGAAGATGAACGGAGGTCTTACAGGTGTCCAACGATATGAGGGAGAGGAATTAATGACATAATTTACACTTTTGGGTGAACTAACCCTTCAATGACAGAATCACAGTGACTGGTTTATTAGGCTGCTGTCACTTTAAGATCTGCCGCTGCCGAACATGACACGGATTTGACGCGCATCTGATTTCCTCCCAACTCTTTAAGTTTGTTTAACCCTTAATCGTCCCTCAAGTAGGGTTTACGTTTGAGTCCCTTGGGGTCAGATAGACCCCAAACTTTTACAGAGCGATTGCAAAAGGAAATATACATTTTTTACATGGAAAAATATATCATTTTTTAAAATTTACTTCTCAACTATACATTTATGCGGTTTTGAACCTATTTACTGCACAAATACTTAACTATGTCATAAATTGGCTTATTAAAAATTATTTTTTTATAAAAAAAAACACTTGAATGATGTTCCCATTCAGTCGGTCACGTTCGACGTACGTCGGACGTACCGACGAATTGGGATCACTTCTGGGAGCCCCTATCAGCTTCGAGCTATCTAGAACCGGCCAATGAACAATTGGCGTGCGAGATTTGCATCTCGCGCTCCGCCCCGCGCCGCGGGTATAAACAGGAAGCGAGAGCGAATGCACGCTGTCATTCACTTCGGAGCCACACGGCAGATGAAGAGGACTCTCAACGCAAGACTGCTTGAGTTTATCGCTGCTATCAGCAAGCTTTATTTAGACCGGAGAATCCAGAGGAGACGAGTGTTGGAGGAACGGCACATTTCAGCGGGATCCGCGCTGACTCATCGGCTGCCTCTGCAAACAGAGAAAAACTGCTGTTTTCACAGCAACGGGCAAACTGTTGGTCTGGTTGGGCGTTTTTCCTGTTTTGAGTACAGGCACGGGCTGCACAACAACCCCGTGCGCTGTCGCGTTTCCCCCTGAGTGCTTCAGCACAGAGCGTTTCCTCACAAAAAGAGTTCACGGGTGACGTGCCGTCCTTTTCAGGATGTCTTACCACCCGTGCGTTTCTGGATGCGGTCGTTCCCTGTCCCCTGCTGACGGTCACAATCGCTGTCTCACGTGTTTGGGCACACAGCACGCTGAGGCGGCGTTTGTGGATAGTTCATGTTCCCACTGCGGGAACATGACTAACCCGGGTGGACCTGCTTCTTTGGATGGCCAGGGTGATCTGAGGATCACGTTTAGGGCAAACCCGCCGAGTCAATCTCCGCAGGCCCCTATTCCCTCTGCTCCGCAGCCGGTAGAGCCTCCAGGAGAACCCGCTGGACCCTCCCACGGGAGACCAGTGGTGACTTTTGGAGCTCCAGCAGATGAACAGATGTCAATCGCTGCATCGGAGGGGGAGTTTCAGTCCTCGGGGGATGAAGGTTCAGTCGTACTGCCTCCCTCTGGGAGAGTGGCAACGGCTGCACCGGACCCTGAGATGGCTGCTATGCTTTCCCGGGCCGCCGAAAGGGTTGGGCTCGAGTGGAACCCTCCACCGTGTCCTGAACCCTCTAGGTTGGACGATTGGTTCCTCGGGGTGGGTCGCGCTGGTTCTCAGCGTCCCGCCCCGACACCTTTCTTCCCGGAGGTGCATGAGGAGCTCACGAGGTCGTGGACGGCACCTTTTTCTGCCAGAAACCGGCCGAGTGACTCCTCCCCCCTCACTACCCTCGACGGCGGGCCAGCCAAGGGTTACGTGGGAATCCCGCCAGTGGAGCGCGCCGTCGCGATGCAACTGTGTCCGGCGACCGCCTCTAACTGGCGCGGTGACCCGCGTCTCCCGTCCCGGGCCTGTAAGTTCTCTTCCAGTCTGACTGGGAAGGCTTACAAGGCCTGCGGGCAGGCTGCGTCCGCTTTGCATGGCATGGCGTTGCTTCAGGTCCACCAGGCCCAGGCACTCCTTGACATGCACGAGGGTAGGCCTGACCCAGAGCTCCTCCGGGAGCTCCGGACGGCGACGGACCTCGCCCTCCGGGCGACGAAAGTCGCCGCCCGTGCCATCGGTCAGGCGATGTCCACGCTTGTGGTCCAGGAGCGTCATCTCTGGCTTAACCTGGCTGACATGAGGGAGACCGATAAATATCGGTTCCTGGACTCCCCCATCTCGTCAGCTGGGTTATTCGGCGACGCGGTCGAGAGCTTCGCCCAACAGTTCGCGGCCGCCCAGAAGCAGACGGAGGCGATCAAGCACATCCTGCCCCGGCGGCCCGCTGCTGCCTCCACCCCGCCGCCGGCGGCAGCGCCTCCGACTACTCGTCGCCGAGGACGTCCACCCGCCGCCGCCTCCGCCGCCGCCTCCGCCCCCGCCAAGGCACCGCAGCAGCCTTCCACCAGCCGACGGCGTGGGGCCGGCCGTGGGAAGGATGTCCAGCCCGCTCAGGCCGCTGCCAAGCCAGGTGGCAAGCGCCGTCGCAAGCGACCCTGAGACGGGCCGCCCAGAGATGGAGGAAACTGCTCTGAGGGAGATGGCTGCAGCACCACTCCTTCCCCCGGAGGAGGGCCGGGGGAAAATCTTTTGTTTGTCTGTTCCGCCGCTGGTTCCAGTGCCAGCGGCACCCAAAACATCAATAAAAGAGCAGTTTCCAATATCTCTGGGTGCCAAGAGAGCGCGCTTGGCGGTGGTCGACGCTCCCATGCCTTGCCACCCTCAAGTACCTCTCCCTTCGCCAGCAGGGGACGCCGGCTGTCGGGACGCACACAAGCGGCCTCCCCACACTCGCACGTCCCCTCCGCGGATGCAGGTAAGTGTTGCACAGCACACTCAGATCCCGCTTCGGGCCGCTCCCATGCCGTCCGAGCCGGATCCCTGCGTTCCGCCTCGCTGCCCCGCTGCGGGTACGTCCGTGGTGCCGATGGTCCCCCTTGCTCGGAGTCTGGGAGCCTGGCTAGCGCTTCCCAGCCCGTCTCGGTGGCTCATCCGTACCATCAGACTCGGCTATGCGATTCAGTTCGCCCGGCGTCCCCCCAAGTTCAGGGGCGTTCACTTCACGACTGTAGTGGAGGCGAACGCCCCCGTGCTCAGGGCGGAAATCACTGTCCTACTGGCGAAGGACGCGATAGAGCCGGTCCCTCAAGCCGATATGAGGTCCGGGTTCTACAGCCCCTACTTCATTGTACCCAAGAAAGGCGGCGGGTTACGACCGATCTTGGACCTGCGATTCCTGAACCGGTCCCTTCACAGGCTGCCGTTCACGATGTTAACGCAGAAGCGCATCTTCAGGTGCATCCGTCCCCGAGATTGGTTTGCAGCGATCGACCTGAAGGACGCGTACTTTCATGTCTCGATTCTCCCTCGACACCGGCCCTTTCTGCGCTTCGCGTTCGAGGGACGGGCATATCAGTACCGCGTCTTACCCTTCGGCCTGTCCCTGTCGCCCCGCGTCTTTACGAAGGTTGCGGAGGCGGCCATTGCTCCCATGAGAGAGCATGGCGTTCGCATCCTCAACTACCTCGACGACTGGCTGATTCTTGCCCAGTCGCGAGAGCAGTTGTGCGAACACAGGGACAAGGTGCTCAGTCACCTCAGCCAGTTGGGACTTCGGGTCAACTGGGAGAAGAGCAAACTCTGCCCCACGCAGAGGATCTCTTTTCTCGGTATGGAGATAGACTCGGTCGCCATGACTGCGCGCCTCACCGAGGAGCGCGTCCAGTCGGTGTTGAACTGCCTGAGTTCGTTCAGAGGCAGGACAGCGGTTCCACTGAAACATTTTCAGAGGCTCCTGGGGCATATGGCATCCGCAGCCACAGTAACGCCGCTCGGATTGCTTCATATGAGACCGCTTCAACGCTGGCTACACGATCGAGTCCCGAGATGGGCGTGGCACAGCGGTTCCCTCCGCGTCCAAGTGACTCCGAGGTGCCGCCAAACCTTCGGCCCGTGGTCGGACCCTCTGTTTCTCCGGGCGGGAGTTCAAGTTCAAGTTCAAGAACGCAAGTATGCGTTTCCCCCAGTGAGCCTTCTTGCGCAGACTCTGTGCAAAGTCAGGGAGGACGAGGAGCAGGTCCTGTTGGTCGCTCCGTATTGGCCCAACCGGACTTGGTTCCCGGAACTAGTGCTCCTTGCGACAGCACCTCCCTGGCCCATTCCTCTGAGACAGGACCTCCTGACTCAGAGACGGGGCACCCTATGGCACCCGCGTCCGGACCTCTGGAAACTCCATGTTTGGTCCCTGGACGGGACGCGGAGGTTCTAAGTGACCTACCGCAAGCGGTAGTTGACACCATTACTTCCGCTAGAGCCCCCTCTACGAGGCGCCTCTATGCGTTGAAGTGGAACCTGTTCGTCGAATGGTGCTCTTCTCGCCGAGAAGACCCCCGAAGATGTTCGGTCGCATCTGTGCTTACCTTTCTACAGGATGGGTTGGAGCGAAGGCTGTCTCCCTCCACCCTCAAAGTCTATGTCGCCGCTATCGCCGCTAATCATGAGCTCGTAGATGCAAAATCTCTAGGTAAGCATGATCTGATCGTCAGGTTCCTTAGGGGAGCGAGGAGATTAAATCCACCTCGTCCTCCCTCCTTACCCTCTTGGGACTTAACTCTGGTGCTAACTGCGCTACAGAGAGAACCTTTTGAGCCTCTGCAGTCAGCTGAGTTGAAAGTTCTGTCGTTAAAGACAATACTCCTGACTGCGTTGGCCTCCATCAAGAGGGTAGGGGACCTGCAGGCATTTTCGGTCGACGAATCGTGCCTGGAATTCGGGCCCGGTAACTCTCATGTGATCATGAGACCCCGGCCTGGATATGTGCCCAAGGTTCCCACTACTCCCTTCCGGGACCAAGTGGTGAGCCTGCAAGCGCTGCCTTCGGAGGAGGCAGACCCAGCCCTAGCTTTTCTCTGTCCCGTCCGTGCTCTCCGGACTTACGTGGATAGAACGCAAAGCTTCAGGACCTCAGAGCAGCTCTTCGTCTGTTACGGAGGACAGCAGAAGGGAAAGGCTGTCTCCAAGCAGAGGATGTCCCACTGGATAGTGGATACCATCGTCTTGGCTTATCAGTCCCAAGACGTGCCCTGCCCGCTCGGGTTAAGAGCCCACTCCACTAGGGGTGTTGCCTCTTACTGGGCGCTGACTCGTGGCGCCTCGCTGACAGATATTTGTAGAGCTGCGGGCTGGGCGACACCTAACACGTTCGCTAGATTCTATAGCCTCCGTGTAGAGCCGGTGTCTTCCTGTGTGCTCACTTCCCATAGTCAGTAACACCGAAGTACCCGTTCTAGTGTCGGCTTGCTGCGCCATTCCCTCCCCTATGGTACGGATGCGTGCGCTTTTCTGCTCCAGTCGAGTTCCCCGGAACGGCGAACCCTGTTGAGTCCTCCGCAACCCGCGGCAGTCGGACGTGGCGGAGCGTTCGACGCCAGGTCTAACACTCGTATGCATTGGTGGAACTTGTGTTAGGCTGGGTTCCGTATGTAGTGACCCCCACGGCGGTCCCATATGTGTATTCTTCCACGGTACGGCTCCCTACGGCGAGCCCGTGTCTTTCCCTCGGCAGAGCTCCTCTGCCGTCTCAGGTACGTGTTGTCTCCCTCCTAATTGGCCGGGGCCACCCCTGAGACTTCCGTATGTTGTGCTGCCCACGGCCAGCCCATACGTGTATTCTCCACATGTTAACTCCCTCTGGGCATGATGTGGCTTCCGCAGCTGCCTTCACAGGCACGCTTTCCCAGCGTTATCCAATACAGTCAGCTGAGTGGGTCTTGCGGAACAGCAGCTTTGACTCTCCCTGCGTGAACCTACCCGCCCGCATCGGGGGTCGATCGGGGTCTGTGGGGCTCATCGCTGGGCGCTGGAAGTGGTAGTAACTATGGCGTTTTCCATAGGGGATCCCAATTCGTCGGTACGTCCGACGTACGTCGAACGTGACCGACTGAATGGGAACGTCTCGGTTACGTATGGTAACCCTCGTTCCCTGAAGGAGGGAACGGAGACGTACGTCCCGTCGCCACAGTTGCTGTACCATCACTGCAGGTCGAGCCACTACGTGTGGCTCCTCAGTGAAAAACAGCGTGCATTCGCTCTCGCTTCCTGTTTATACCCGCGGCGCGGGGCGGAGCGCGAGATGCAAATCTCGCACGCCAATTGTTCATTGGCCGGTTCTAGATAGCTCGAAGCTGATAGGGGCTCCCAGAAGTGATCCCAATTCGTCGGTACGTCCGACGTACGTCTCCGTTCCCTCCTTCAGGGAACGAGGGTTACCATACGTAACCGAGACGATCTTAATTAAATATAAATAGTTTTTGGACATTGCTCTATGTGTTAGGGATAGAATACTGCCATCTGTAGGTTTGTGGAAAAACTTTAGGATGTAGCATTTTTTATATTTTCCCATTCATTGCCAAAATCTAAAAAATGTTCCAGACACCTGTGTTTGTGTTTGTGTGTGTGTGTGTGTGTGTGTGTGTGTGAGTGAACATGCTTGTTCCATATTGCATTTGTGCTCTAGTATTAGTCCTTCATTTATGTATGAAAATCTTTCAGATTTATGCCAGTTTTGTTGATTTTATTTGCCAATTTCAATAAAAATACTCTCTGTTGCAGTCACACACATGTGTGTGTTTGTGTGTGTGTGTGTGCACGTGTGTGTGTATGAGATAGAAAGTTTGTTCAACTTTGTGTTTATGCTCTAGGACCAGACCTTGATATAAATGTAGAAATTTTCAGATATATACTGGATTTAGTTCATTTTTTTTGACAAAAAAAGAGACATTTTTTTTTTTTTTTACACTTTCCCATTCATTTTCAATGTGGGGTCAATCTGACCCCGAGGGACTTAAACAGCAATTATTTTTTTTACACACCTTTAGAACAACCAAATCAAGCCCAGATTTTTTGTGCAAGGTTAGATAGATTATTTATGAAAAGTCACAGAGTCTCATGGGCCTGAGATGAAGGGAACACTTTTTAAAAATGGAGGAAAAGTCCAGTGGGGTCAGCTGGACCCCAAGGGCCATTTAAGGGTTAAGACGTTATTTAACTCGCGTGTTAAACTGAAAAAAATTAATTGCATGCGTTAACGCTAATTTCAACAGCACTAGCATAAATGTAAAAAATCTTAAATATAGGCTGATAACAGATATGGTACTGATATAGTATTGCGCATTCCTAACATCCAGATCATATGGTCGACCTGCGCCCAGACATGACCAACACATGACCCTGAAGTGTCTGCAGAGACTGTGTCAATTAAACTCCACCTGAAATTGCCTCATCGGCACGGCATCCTCAATAAACCGTCTCTGGCGTGATGACTCCGATCTTTTGAATATTCCAATTTAATAATTGTTTAATCAACATGTCATCCTCAATAAACCCGTCTCCGGCCTGATCGCTCCGATCTTTCGAATATTGCAATTAAATAATTATTTAATCAATACGGCATTCTCAATAAACCCGTCTCTGGCGTAATGACTCCGATCTTTTGAATATTCCGATCTATTATGACCTATGACCTGTAAAGTTGCCAGAATAATAATCATACGCTGTTTGTTAATTGGCCACCTGATGGGGTTTTGGTTTCCTTGCCACTGTTGCCTTTGGCTTGGCGTGCTCATTTGGGGACATTACATTTTTCAACTAAATATCCAAATAAATCTAATTATTAAACTAAATTAACCATATAAACTAAATTACTGATCTAATTACTGATCTAAAGCCCACATTGTCACTGTATGATAATTGAAATGAGCTGATGACATCACCGTTTTCTCCAGAACGGCTATACGGCTGAATAAAATTATGTTGCATTATTTTCCTGTTTAACATTGTGAAGCTGCTTTGAAACAATTTGCATTGTTAAAAGCGCTATATAAATAAAGTTGAGTTGACTTGACTTGAATAACATTTGCATTGACATTCAATTCAATTCAATTCAAATTTATTTATATAGCGCTTTTCACGATACATATCGTTTCAAAGCAGCCTCACAGAAAATGCATCTACATTACAATTTAATTGATTTGTACATGTTATGCATTTCAGAATTGCACATATACAAGCACACAGATTAGCTAACTAATCAATATAATAGCTATGGCATAGAAGTAAGAATACAGTTTGTTAATGAATAGCAGATATGAATAGTAAGACATATTAAGTCTTGATGGTGAGAGCGAAGTGAAAGGGGAAATTAATCAGATCGGACATCGGATACAATAACAAAAAGAGATGTTTAACATTCAACTATGAATCGATTTGAATCAAAGCTCTCCTTTCTACACCAGCCAAAACTGTGGCATGTTAGCAGCCGTTCCCTTCTCAAATTCCTTTGCCATTTCAATTTTGAATATAGAAAGATAAGAAAGCAATTCAGGCCACCGTTAAGTTAGTAAGTGACCTAAATTTGCAGTCGAATAGGAGGCTTAAAATTGTGCAGAACGGCCTACATTCAGATCAAATATTACGTGATCTCTGCTCGATAGCAAGATGGGTCACAAAACTACAATGAATCAACGCTAGACTTGTCTCGTTTAAAAATAAGACACGTTATCCTCCTTTCAGTCTGTTTACGTGATGCAGTTTTTATGGGTCACTCACGAGGCAGCGTGTCTGTTCCGTCCTCCACACTCTTGTTGAGATAGTACACGGAGAGATCGTTTTGCAGGACACTGTCTGCTGTACCACGGGCCAGAGCCGCAGCCAAGGAGAAGGGGCAGTTACTGTGAAAGAGAGATGAGGAGAGAAAGAGAGAGAGCTTTAAAACATCTGCTAGATCACCTTCATTTTTTCTTTTCTCAGCACCAGAGCGAGCACTGGTTTAACCGTGAGATGATGAGTAGGAGGCAAAAGCAATATGCACAGGTCAAAACAGAGAAAACGGCCAAAGATATCCAGCTGAATGGGCTCTTATGATCATTGTGTTGTGCATAAAAAAACCCCAAGCAAGCAGACTTTCTCCTGTATGGGTAAACTATTCCTTTATAAAGTGAGAAATCAAATGTTCCTTGAGCTTTTGACATTTAAGAGGTCATCATACTATGTGTATTGTGTGAATGAGCCTATAATAGATGGTGAAAGAGCGCCTCTGCAGAAGAAGATCAACGCCCACTTCATCATCACAGCATTGGCCCCGCCCACTGGAGTGTTAGTGAGATGACGAGGAGAGACGAACTGACTTAAAATAACATGACCTTCCAAAGTTTCCTAATGCTAGGAATGAGCTGATTTATTCTCAACAATGTGAACGTCTCAGTTGAGCATTATTTATTTGTGTTCGCTACATTTCACTGTGGATTCTTTGGGAAATCAGTCGCAGTTTCGCCGCAGACTTTTACCATATGGACTCGACAGTAACGCCACAACATGTGAGTAACCGTGTTCATTCTAATGCCTGATCTGAGACCTGTGATTTCTGATATGTCACATCGTTTCTCTTAGTACACTCTAAAAAATGCTGGTTTAAAAACAACCCAAGTTAGGTTGAAAAATGGACTAACCGAGCAATTGGGGTGTTTTAA
Source organism: Gobio gobio (assembly GCF_949357685.1). Taxonomy (NCBI): domain Eukaryota; kingdom Metazoa; phylum Chordata; class Actinopteri; order Cypriniformes; family Gobionidae; genus Gobio; species Gobio gobio. Next base: position 3,120,327 of record NC_137118.1, read on the forward strand.
GCAAACATTTAACCCAACTGCTGGGTTAAAACGACCCATTCACTGGGTTAAAACAACCTAATTGCTGGGTTAGTCCATTTTCAACCAAACTTGGGTTGCTTTTAACCCAGCATTTTTTAGAGTGTAGATGAAAAGAATCTGTTATTTAAACTGTGATTCAATTATATATGGAAAGCCATCAAAGAACAATTGCTGGAGCTGTCAATCAAACAGGACGAGTTTATCAGTGACTGAGTTCTGGACTCGCACCAAAACTCCCGTAATAATCAGCAGCCAATCACAGCAGTGGGCGTTTACACTGAAGTCTCACAGCAGCCAATCACAGCAGTGGGCGTTTACACTGAAGTCTCACAGCAGCCAATCACAGCAGTGGGCGTTTACACTGAAGTCTCACAGCAGCCAATCACAGCAGTGGGCGTTTACACTGAAGTCTCACAGCAGCCAATCACAGCAGTGGGCGTTTACACTGAAGTCTCACATCAGACACGCCCCTTCAAACAGAGTGTTCAAATCAGAGTAGGAAAAATGCCTTTTATTTCTAAATTATGACCATTTTTGATGTAAATATCATACTAACATTATAATTGCACCCCATGAAACATCATAAAACAACAGTTCATGACCCCTTTAAAAAAAACTTATGGTGGGGAACAAGAGTAAAAGCTGAACTGTAAGTGTTAAAGCCTGGCGTTTTAACTACTGATGTGAATATCCTTTTAGGGCTTGTCACTCTGATGGATTGAGAGAGGGAGGAGAGGCACTCTAAAACTAGCATGACCCAAATCCACTTCAGCACTCGAGAGCCGAGACCCTGCCGGATCACTGAAAATAAATACAACTGCACATTATGAAATCAAGAGCCCACACTTAAAGACAAGCCCGTCATCCCCATAAGAGGATTTCATAAGAGATGATGGTGGAATCCAAACAGAGCAGGGATCTCCCCGTTAAATGACTGACAATGATTTTTAAGATAAGGACAAGAAAACCTTTATTATATATGACATATTGACAGATATATGACGGAGTTAAAATGGACATTTTAAGATCTGTATGGAACCAATTTTGACTGATATGCATACACCGATCAGGCATAACATTAATGTCCTAATATTGTGTTGCTCTCCCTGACCCGTCGAGGCATGGACTCCGCTAGACCCCTGAAGGTGTGCTGTGGTATCTGGCACCAAGATATTAGCAGCAGATCCTTTAAGTCCTGTAAGTTGCGAGGTGGGGCCTCCATGGATTGGACTTGTTTGTTCAGCTCATCCCACAGATGCTCGATTGGATTCTGGGGAATTTGGAGGCCAAGTCAACGCCTCAGACTCGTTGTTGTGCTCCTCAAAGCATTCCTGAAGCATTTGTGCTTTGTGGCGGCGCATTATCTGCTGAAAGAGCCACAGCCACAGGGAAAACCATTTCCATGAAAGGCTGGACATGGGCTCAACAATGCTTAGGTAGGTGGGACGTGTCAAAGTAACATCCACATGATGGAGGACCCAAGGGTTCCCAGCAGAACATTGCCCAAAGCATCACTGCCTCCGCCGCCACGCCTTCTTCCCATAATGCACCTGGTACCATGTGTTCCCCAGGTAACACACACACACACCCGGCCATCCACGAGATGTAGAAGAACACGTGATCATCAGACCAGGCCGCCTTCTTCCATTGCTCCGTGGTCCAGTTCTGATGCTCACGGGCCACTGTTGGTGCTTTGGGCGGGGTCAGGGGTCAACATGGGCACTGGTCAGCGGCTGTGCCGCCCCATACACAACAAACTGAGATGCTCTGTGTATTCTGAGCCCTTTCTATCAGAACCAGCATTAACTTCTGGAGCAGTTTGAGCTCCAGTAGCTCGTCTGTCCGGTTCTCCACTGGTCCTTCATGACCCTGTGGCCGGTTCTCCACTGGTTCTTCATGACCCTGTGGCCGGTTCTCCACTGGTCCTCCATGACCCTGTGGCCGGTTCTCCACTGGTTCTTCATGACCCTGTGGCCAGTTCTCCACTGGTCCTCCATGACCCTGTGGCCGGTTCTCCACTGGTCCTCCATGACCCTGTGGCCGGTTCTCCACTGGTCCTCCATGACCCTGTGGCCGGTTCTCCACTGGTCCTCCATGACCCTGTGGCCGGTTCTCCACTGGTCCTCCATGATCCTGTGGCCGGTTCTCCACTGGTTCTTCATGACCCTGTGGCCAGTTCTCCACTGGTCCTCCATGACCCTGTGGCCGGTTCTCCACTGGTCCTCCATGACCCTGTGGCCGGTTCTCCACTGGTCCTTCATGATCCTGTGGCCGGTTCTCCACTGGTTCTTCATGACCCTGTGGCCGGTTCTCCACTGGTCCTCCATGACCCTGTGGCCGGTTCTCCACTGGTCCTCCATGACCCTGTGGCCGGTTCTCCACTGGTCCTCCATGATCCTGTGGCCGGTTCTCCACTGGTTCTTCATGACCCTGTGGCCAGTTCTCCACTGGTCCTCCATGACCCTGTGGCCGGTTCTCCACTGGTCCTCCATGACCCTGTGGCCGGTTCTCCACTGGTCCTCCATGACCCTGTGGCCGGTTCTCCACTGGTCCTTCATGATCCTGTGGCCGGTTCTCCACTGGTCCTCCATGACCCTGTGGCCGGTTCTCCACTGGTCCTCCATGACCCTGTGGCCGGTTCTCCACTGGTCCTCCATGACCCTGTGGCCGGTTCTCCACTGGTCCTTCATGACCCTGTGGCCGGTTCTCCACTGGTCCTCCATGACCCTGTGGCCGGTTCTCCACTGGTCCTCCATGACCCTGTGGCCGGTTCTCCACTGGTTCTTCATGACCCTGTGGCCGGTTCTCCACTGGTCCTCCATGACCCTGTGGCCGGTTCTCCACTGGTCCTCCATGACCCTGTGGCCGGTTCTCCACTGGTCCTCCATGACCCTGTGGCCGGTTCTCCACTGGTCCTCCATGATCCTGTGGCCGGTTCTCCACTGGTTCTTCATGACCCTGTGGCCGGTTCTCCACTGGTCCTTCATGACCCTGTGGCCGGTTCTCCACTGGTCCTTCTGTTCAGTTCTTTGTCCGGTATTGTCAATATTAATGTGGTATGTTAAGTTATTCTCCTTGAGTGTTTTCTCCTTGTTTCTCCACTCCTTCTTCGTGTGCTTTATTATACCCATGTGCACATGTGAAAGTAATATTGCAAAATATTATTAAAATGTAAAATAGCTGTTTTCTATTTTGATATATTTTACAATGTCATTTATTCCTGTGACTGCAATATGAATTACTCCGTCTTCAGTGCCACATGATCCTTCAGAAATCATTCTAATATTCTGATTTAGGCCTCAAGAAACATTTATTAGCCTATTATTATCAATGTTGAAAACAGTTCTGCTTAATATTTTTTGTAGAAACCATTTATTTTCAGGATTCTTTGATTATGCTAATAAAGAACATAAATTATTTGAAATACACATTTTGAAACATTATAATAGCATTATTACTATTGATTGATTTAATGCTTCCTTGCTGAATAAAAGTATTACAAATCGAAAACTTTTGAAAGTGCACACATATATACAGTACACAGCATATTATAAAGCAAATCCAAAAAAGAAAAGTATTTGATTATTGCCTGTCCATTCAATAATACAAAAATGGACAAATAAGTGCAGTTTCTAACTGTGGAAATGTCAGTTTATCTCAGTGAATAAATAAGCCACAGAAATCTTCTAAACGTGTGTGTTGGACAGCGTCGATGTGCCATTCCTGTTCACCGTGTGTGTGTGTGTGTGTGTGTGTGTGTGTGTGTGTGTGTGTGTGTGTGAGGGGCTTCAGCCGCGCTTGCCAACATTCTGTTGAATTAATAGCTTCAGCTGTGGCCTGATGGGAGAGGATAACAGAGCCATCCAATAATGTGATGTCCTAATCCTGAAAACATTTATTATGACGCGCTCAATTTATCAACGATGGTCCATGATGGTAACGAATTAAAGGGGTCATTGTTTTATAATGTTTCCTGTGGTGCACTTATAAAGTTATTATGATTTTTACATCAAAAATGGTCATAATTTAGAAATAAAAGGCATTTTTTTCGACCCTGATTTGAACGCTCTGTTTGAAGGGGCGTGTCTGCTGTGAGACTTCAGTGTAAACGCCCACTGCTGTGATTGGCTGCTGTGAGACTTCAGTGTAAACGCCCACTGCTGTGATTGGCTGCAGTGAGACTTCAGTGTAAACGCCCACTGCTGTGATTGGCTGCTGTGAGACTTCAGTGTAAACGCCCACTGCTGTGATTGGCCGCTGTGAGACTTCAGTGTAAACGCCCACTGCTGTGATTGGCCGCTGTGAGACTTCAGTGTAAACGCCCACTGCTGTGATTGGCTGCTGATTATTACGGGAGTTTTGGTGCGAGTCCAGAACTCAGTGACTGATAAACGCTGTTTGATTGACAGCTCCAGCAATTGTTCTTTGATGGCTTTCTATATATAATTCAATCACAGTTTAAATAACAGATTATTTTCATCTACTAAGAGAAACGATGTGAAGTTGAGCGTTTAGTCACTGGTTTGATTTACTGACACACAGACAAAGAACATGCGACTGTACATGAATCATTACATATCAGAAATCACAGGTCTCAGATCAGCCATTAGAATGAACACGGTTACTCACATGTTGTGGCGTTACTGTCGAGTCCATATCGTAAAAGTCTGCACTGAAACTGCGACTGATTTCCAAAAGAATCCACAGTGAAATGTAGCGAACACAAATAAATAATGCTCAACTGAGACGTTCACATTGTTGAGAATAAATCAGCTCATTCCTAGCATTAGGATCCTTTGGAAGGTCATGTTATTTTAAGTCAGTTCGTCTCCTCGTCATCTCACTAACACTCCAGTGGGCGGGGCCAAAGCTGTGATGATGAAGTGGGCGTTGATCTTCTTCTTCACCATCTATTATAGGCTCATCCACAACGAGTCGTTCTCTGGGCTTCTACATGTTGTATGTTATCATCTATACCATTATAATAATTACATTTTCTTAGTTACATCCACAAATATAAATAAAAAGTATGAGCAACCTAAAACTAGTGTCGTCATTCAGTTACAGTTCTCAGTCAACATGCTACCACAAACAAGTATCACGAATATATAAACAAAAATGAGGCATTATGAATATCTTAATAACCTGCCTCCGCTCTGGTGGCCATAGAAACATGAGGCTGTACACAATGCCAGCTGATGCCACTGCATAACCATGGCAACCCTGACAGCAGCGCCATGGCGACGGGTTGCTGTGGTGAGTGATGTTGTAGTGAGGCAAAAAGCCCTCAGGCCAGAACACACGCTAGATATTAGAAATCAGAGCGGTCTCAAACTGCTTCACACACACACACACACACACACACACACACACACACACACACA
>NC_137118.1:3130731-3173231 GCF_949357685.1 Gobio gobio
TGCCTTTAAATCTCTGTATAAAGATGAAATAGCGAGGCTGCTTTGTGAGACCCCTGTGTACCTTAGATAACACGACTCCCTGCGACATCAGAAAGACGTTTCTCTCTTTATCTGCAGTTCTCACACTCTCTCTCTTTCTGTTTAGCTCACACTCAGTTTGTCGGTAAAGGTATGCAAAGCTTTTCAACCTGCGCGACGTCAGCAGGCAGGTCAAAGGAAGAGAGTATGAAAAGTGTGGGTTAGCGCAATGTGTGGGTGTGATGACGCCATCGCTCTCTTTTCTCTCCCTCCCTTTCCGAAAGCGTGACTCTGAGGCGCTATACTGAGCAGGAGAGGAATGATGGGAAAAGTGGGGTTTTCATGAAGGTCCTTGACCCAGAACAAGCACTAGTCTTTATTTAGGCATGCTGTTATTGTGTGTGTGTGTGTGTGTGTGTGTGTGTGGGAGGATAGTGGGTGTAATAGAGAGATTGAGAGAGTGATGGACAGGAAGCGGATTTAGTTTGGTGTTAATCCATGCTGCTATTAATAACACTTGAGTCATACACACACACACTCCAATTTATCAACAAGCACCCAAGTTTCATTTAATTTTCACCCACTAGCTTTTCTGATGAACTGGTGGGTAAAGTGCATTTATATGCCAGATTACACAATTAATGATGATGCACATTGTACTCATTAAAGGAAAAATACTTTCCCTCATGTCGTTCCAAACCCATCTGACTTACTTTCTGCAGTGGAACATAAAAGATGATTCTTTTGAAGAATATCCTGGTGTCTCAATATAATGAAAGTGGGACTATCAGACTCTAAAATAACAAAACAAAAAGTCCATATAAATCATGTACTCTTCTGAAGTCATCATGATTTGAGATTTGTATTCGGAACAACATGGGGTCAGTAAATAATAATGCATTTTTTTGCTAACTATCGCTTTAATAATCATTTCAGGGGTGTTTAACAGTTTAATCTTGATGATAAATGACACTTCGTGGATCACATGATCACAACAGAACAGCCACAACTGGCGTCTCAGAGGAGGAGCTGTGTGAAAAGGAAAATCCTCTCTCACACACACACTTGTGATGTTGAGTGTTTGGGGGAATTTACACAGTCAAGGACGGTTGAAAGTTAATGTAGGAGTAGAAACCCCCTTGAGAGCCTTGTGTGTGTGTGTGTGTGTGTGTGTGTGTGTGTGTGTGTGTGACATGCTTTTGCAGTAGGTGTGTGAGAGAACGTGAATGCCAAGCCTCACTGAAACCAAAACAGTTTTTTCAGATACACATAACTATTTCCATACACTTAAAACTAGGGATGCACGATATATCCCCACCATATCGGTATCAGCTGATATACACTATATTGCCAAAAGATTTGGGACATACCATTCTTCATCCGTAGGGTTTAATATGGAGTCGGCCCACCCTTCACAGCTCTAACAGCTTCAGCTCTTCTTAAGGCTTTCCTCAAGGTTTAGGAGTGTGTTTATGGGGATTCTTCTAGAAGCGCATGTGTGAGGTCAGGCACTGATGTTGGACGAGAAGGCCTGGCTCTCAGTCTCCGCTCTAATTCATCCCAAAGCTGTTCTATTGGGTTGAGGTCAGGACTCAAGTTCCTCCACACCAAACTCACTCATCCATGTCTTTATGGAGACGCTTTGTGCACTGGTCAGTCATGTTGGGACAGGAAGGGGCCGTCCCCAAACTGTTCCCACAAAGTTGGGAGCATGAAATTGTCCAAAATGTCTTGGTGAAGCCAAGGGGCCAAGCCCAACCTCTGAAAAACAACCCCACCCCATAATCCCCCCTCCACCAAACTTTACACTTGACACAATGCAGTCAGGCAAGTCCAGTTCTCCTGGCAACCGCCAAACCCAGACTCGTCCATGGGATTGTCAGACAGAGAAGCGTGATTGGTCACTCAGAGAACACGTCTCCACTGCTCTTGAGTCCAGTGGCGGCGCGCTTTACCCCACTGCATCCCACACTTTGCATTGCACTTGGTGATGTTAGGCTTGGATAAGCTGCTCGGCCATGGAAACCCATTCCATGAAGCTCTACACACTGTTCTTGAGCTCATCTGAAGGCCACAGAAGTTTGGAGGTCTGGAGCTCTTGACTTCTGTGACCCTCAGCATGCGCTGACCCCGCTCTGTGATTTCACTTTGTGGCTGAGTTGCTGTTGTTCCCAATCGCTTCCACTTTGTTATAATCCCACTAACAGTTGAGCGTGGAATATTTAGTATAATATTTGGACTTATTGCACAGGTGTCCACCAATCACGGCCCCACGCTTGAGTTCTCTGAGCTCCTGAGAGCGGCCCATTCTCTCACTAATGTGTGTAGAAGCGAACACACACACACACACACACACACACACACACACACACGCTCCTGAGAGTGGCCCATTCTCTCACTAATGTGTGTAGAAGCGAACACACACACACACACACACACACACACACACACGCTCCTGAGAGCGGCCCATTCTCTCACTAATGTGTATAGAAGCGAACACACACACACACACACACGCTCCTGAGAGTGGCCCATTCTCTCACTAATGTGTGTAGAAGCGAACACACACACACACACACACACACACACACACGTTCCTGAGAGCGGCCCATTCTCTCACTAATGTGTGTAGAAGCGTCTGCAGGCCTAGAGCTTGATTTACACACCTGTGGCCATGAAGGGATTGAACACCTGAACTCAGTGATTTGGAGAGGCGTCCCAATACTTCTGGCAATATAGTGTATGTTCACTAATAGAAAACTTACAAGTATTAAAAAAAAACAGTGTATAACTTACTGAGAATACACTTCAAAGTATACTTTCATAAACTAAAAAATGTACTACAAGTATTAAAATAGTAAACTACTAGTATACTTATAAGTTCACTTGTAGGACAGATGAGGAACATAGTTGTGTACTCAAAGTTTACTACTTATAGTACACTTAAAAGTATACTTTTATACACCAAAAAGTGGGCCAATTTAGCAGTATTGAAATACTACACTTAAAAGTTTACTACTAATACATGGATGTTGGTATACTTCCTACACAAAGTATGCTTAAAAATAAACTGGAACTTGACTTAAGTACACTTGTTTTTCATAAGGTAAAGACGTTGCCCTAGTGTTCTCGATCTCCAGTGTTAACTGGACCACAGGACTGAACAGATTCGAGTGCGCTTGTGTTGGAATCTAGGCCATCAGCCCTCAAACTCTTCACAGACGTGGTCTCCGTGCCATCTGGGCATCATCTCTCGCTGGCAAGGCGGCTCTGTGTCCGATTCTCCGAAGGGGCAAGAACACAGTGGCCTGAAACCCGGGCTGGAGCGATTCCAGCAGAGGCTCCAGGCTCTGACATAACACAACACACACACACACACACCTCGACACCTAGAGAGGCGATGCAACACCACGGGTAAACCAAAAACCATGCCTGGACATCCTGCAAGCAAAATTCTGGATAAAAAATATCAACAGAAAGGAGATTAGAGCTAAAGAAACCAGCTGACTGAAACCTCAGGACAGACAATATGAAATTATCTCACAGATCATTTTTACACTGCACTGACTGACAATGCTTGATAAAAAAAAAAATGCATGGATTTCTAAATGGATCCTCTAGGAAATCTAAAAGCAGCTGAAAGTCTAAATAAAGATGCATAATCCTAATGGCATCATAATCATAAAACCATAAAACATAAACAAGACTTAACTGTGAAATATACATCCTCTAGCCTAATTCCATCCCATCCAGTAGTTTTATTACAGGTCTGTTAAGGTCATGTTGATTGCACAATGCCATGATACAGTTGAAATGACACTGTGGTCAGTATCATCACACCCTAAAAACCCTAAACAAGCCAATACACATCATAAACCGGTCGGCCTTTCGAGTTATATCCCCATATACCGTGTCCTATGTGCTAGTAATGTGGCCACTGAAGATCTTTGAGTGTGTGGATGTTAATGAGGCCTGAATAAACATAAACACACACCGTGTGTGATGGTCTCACTGTTGAACACACAGCTCTCAATCACGTAGATCTGAGGCGGGATATTACCGGACTCTTTTTGAGTCATACGCTCCGTCTGGAATATTTGTTTTTCTCCACAATGCATTTGCCAAACAAATCTCTTTTTGGATTATGGAAAGCAGGGTTTGGACTTTCACTTGGTGATGCACCTTTCTCAAAAGTGATATTCGGTCCATTTGTAAATAGTAGATGACCATTCGGTATTTTAAATATCAATTTATTCTCAATTTTACATTTCATGTATTTTATTAATTACAGATTATAGTGTATGGAAAAGCAATGTTCATTGATTGCATACATAAAAATAATTTATAAATATTTAAAATGTAATATATTAATAGACAAATGTGAAAATATATTAGAACAATTATAATAATAAAATTTGTACATAATTATAAAAAATTTATTTTATATATATATATATATATATATATATATATATATATATATACACATTTATATTTATGGTAAATAAAAAATGTATCATTATAATTATAAAAATTACAAATATAAAAAATAATGTAATTTATTAAAAAGTTATTTATATATAAAACACATATACATATGTATATATACACATTAATTTATTTAAAGTCATTATTTATATAGCGCTTTATACAATAGATTGTTTCAAATCAACTTTAGAAGGATAACATGAAAAATATTTAATATTTTACATCTATTGATCAATAAATATGCATATTTATGAATTTTTCTCAATTTTAAATTCCATGTATTTCATTAATAACAGATTACAGTGTATGTGAAAGCAATGTTCATTGATTTCTTAAAAAAAGAATATTAAAATGTAATATATTAATAGAAAAATATATTTAAATAATTATAATAATACAAATTTAATATAATTATAAAAATGTAATTTAATATAAATATAAATGTATATATATATATATATATATATATATATATATATATATATATATATATATATATATATATATATATATATATATATATATATATATATATATATACACATTACACACACATTTATATAAAATTATAATTTACAAATTACAAATATAATAAATAACGTAATTTATATATATATATATATATATATATATATATATTAACAGTAATTTATTTAAAGTCAAGAAAGTCACTATTTCTATATCCCTTTATACAATAGATTGTTTCAAAGCAGCTTTAGAGAGATAAACATGGAAATAATGATTCAATGATGCAAAAGACAACAGTGTCATAGTTCAATAATTTCGTTCAATAACTGTAAATATGATCAGTTCAGTTCAGATATAAAGCAGCTCTGTAGAAAACAGACATTGTGTCTCTCTCCATTGAGAATTCATGCTGATGTTAATCATAAGTCAAAGGCACAGCAGACGAGCGAGGTCTCAGGCTGGCATCATTTAGACGCTTGGAAATCTGAAGGATAAATAAGGTGAGCGATGTGGGCTATGAATGAAGTGTGCGAGTCTATTTGAGAGCAGATGACCTAGTTGAGCCAAAGAGGACAGTAATTTAGGCTGTAGTGACACTGACGCCGTCCTTCCTCCAGACCAAAACTCATATCCACAGCATCCACTTCCCATATTCATCAAACAGTGATTCCACACACCCTTAGGAGACTTCATAAACCGCATTTTAGGCTACTTTCATTTCGATAAGAGAGGGTTGGAAGCTATACGTCAACTACAATGGTGGTGGCAGAAAAATAGCCTAACAAGTGGAGCAAAATCCACAGAATAAGAGAAAGATGTTGTCAGAATCAGAACGCAAATTCTTCATTTTTATGAAACCGGCGATGATTATTCTACTATTAAAGCATGAATTTGATGTAAACAGTGAGTCTACATAATATTCACATATGCAGTTCATAGGGGACATGCATACATAATATTTAAACCTATAACATTTTACATTGATAACTTGTAAACATAGCCGATAACATTTTATCTCACAATTCTTGACTCTTTTTCTTGCGTTTGCATTTATATCTCGCAGTTCGGACTTTATAACTCGCAATTGTGAGTTTATATCACAATTATGAGGAAAAAAGGACAGAATATATATATATATATATATATATATATATATATATATATATATATATATACATATACACACACACACACATTTATATTTATGATAAATAAAAAATGTATCATTATAATAATAAAAATTAAAAATATAATAATGTAATTGATTAAAAATGTATATATATATATATATATATATATATATATATATATATATATATATATATATATATATATATATATATATATATATATATATATATATATATATATATATTTTATTTATATATATAAAACACATACATATGTATATATATATATATACACATTAATTTATTTAAAGTCATTATTTATATAGCGCTTTATACAATAGATTGTTTCAAAGCAACTTTAGAAGGATAAACATGAAAAATATTTAATATTTTAAATTCATTGATCAATAAATATCAATATTTATGCATTTTTCTCAATGTGAAATTCCATGTATTTCATTAATTGTGAGTTTATATCACAGTTCTGAGGGAAAAGAGTCAGAATTGCGGGATATAAACTTGCAATTCTGAGGAAAAAAGACAAAATATATATAATTATAAAAATTACAAATATAATAAAAAATATATTAAAAAGTTATTTATGTATAAAACACATATACATATGTATATATACACATTCATTTATTCAAAGTCATTATTTATATAGTGCTTTATACAATAGATTGTTTCAAAAGCAACTTTAGAAGGATAAACATGAAAAACATTTAATATTTTAAATCCATTGATCAATAAATATCAATATTTATGCATTTTTCTCAATGTGAAATTCCATGTATTTCATTAATTGTGAGTTTATATAACAGTTCTGAGGGAAAAAGAGTCAGAATTGCGGGATATAATCTCGCAATTGTGAGGAAAAAAGGACAGAATAACGAGTATATGTCAATTCTGTTTATCCTTCTAAGAATTGTGAGCTATAAACTCGGATTTGCGAGAATAAAAGTCAGAATTGTGGAAAATTAACAGAAGAATTAACAGCAGAACTGTCATTTTCTGCAACCAGGTAGGCTCCGCCCACAAAAAACGCTGTTTGCAAACATAATAGGTCTATAGTTGACCTTAAAACTCACAGAAAATGGCTGCCAGTCAACAAAAAACCCCATGATCATTGGGCGTTCGCTTTAAATGACAAACGCCTGGACTGAACTGTTGAGAGACCCTTCACCTGTAATATTTGGTCAGAATAACTTTAGAGGTTGTTGAAAGCAATTTTTCAAGAGAAACCAGGGCACTTGTAGAGACGCTGCAGCTTTAAGAGCACTTATACGGCGTCTGTGCAATGGAACACACTTGGCTACTTCTTGTCCAATCACGCGGGTTGTGCCAAGGTTGTCTCCATGGCGACGGCGATGCTCAAAAGGTGAGCCGTGTGAATGTTCCAGCGACTCTTGAAAGATCACAAACATCTCTGTTATTAATCTGCCTGTTAATTAACCTCAAATCCAGATTCAGGGCATCTTCATGAATGCATCTTACTCCAAAGGCTTGATGTCTTTGGTTTGGTTTATTCGGTCTCTTTTAATTCCCAAAGTAGGGCCTATGCGGGATCAGTCATAAAAAGGAAATTTACCGTATAACGTGGAATTTGTGAATATTTTGATGAATAAATAAAAAGCAGTACACTTAAATCAAAATGTGATATAGACTAGTGTCTGTGAATATTATGCATGTTCTGTGTGTCTCACACACACACACACACACACACACACACACACACACACACACACACACACACACACACACACACACACACACACACACACACACACACACACACACACACACACACACACACACACACACACACACACACACACACACACACACACACACACACACACACACACACACACACACCATAGTCACTTCATCAGCATTTCACCATTTTACACTCTAAAAAATGCTTGGTTAAAAATAACCCAAGTTGGGTTAAAAATGGACTAACCCAGCAACTGGGACGTTTAAACCCAGCGGTTGGGTTAAATGTTTGCTTAAAACAACCCAATTGCTGGTCCAGTCCATTTTCAACCCAACTTGGGTTGTTTTAAACCCAGCATTTTTTAGAGTGTATTGAGTAAAACTATCATCATAATATCATAAACACACAGAAACTCAAAGATCTTCCCAGCAACCCGTCAAAATAAAAGTTCAGCTTAACTTGAAATTGTGACAGAAATATATTACAGCCGTACAGTAGAATTTAGATATATCTCAATACTACTAACACTCTATTAATAATTAATAATAGTATATTATTATTAAAACGTATTATTTTTGTGCAGCACAGGTTTAATTTCATATGATTAAACAATAAATTAAATGAATGTTTCATGCCTTCATTTAATTGCCGGACAAATTAAAATACACAACTAAAAATAAACTTTTCTAAGAAATTAAATGTTATTTTTAAATGAATGAATTATTGTTTTCTATTAATTTAATTATTTAGACATGCTTTTTGATGAATAAAATGTAAACTTAAACACTTCACTTAAAACAGAAACGGAATTTGAGAAATAAAAATAAAACATATTTCATAGGGCCCTAAACATGTAATTGTTGTTAAACTTGTAATAAATTGTATATGTTTCATGATTTCAATTAATTAGACAAGCTTTTTGACTCCTAAAATTTAATTTAACCATTAAAATGGAGTCCAGAAATTTTTTAAATGGAAAAAACAGAATTTGAGAAAAAATCAACGGATTTCATAGGGCCCTAGCAAAGGGAGTATTTGTATCTTAGACATTAAAATGGGGAGATCTAATGCTTGCTATCGCATTATTGAATTAAACTTAAAATAGTTTTCTTGTAAAACGCACTCCAATAATTGTTGTTTTATATATAACTTTAAATTAATTTTTTTTTTTAAAGTTTACAGGCGTGCTACTGTACCAAAAACCTGAACCGTACAACATCAGACCCCTGAAGTGGGCACATGCAAGATTAGTCTGGGCTCCAAATCACCATTTCAGGGCACAAACAGAACCTCTCGCCCCATTGTCTTCCAGCCCGGGATTAACGCCATAATCCAGAGATTACCATTTGCACTATTTTCCAGCCCGATTTGGCTATAGACAGACAACGAGAGTCCGGGATGTCTCAGGAAGCAGCCTGCACTTCCGTCGCGATTGTTAATTTCGGACGTCCCAGAGAAGGAATTAATCAGCGGCATGGAGATTATTACCCAACACGCCTCTGCTGATTAAGAGTTACGCAAAGACACGCGCAAGCACAAGGCCGAGACTCGGCCGTGCCCTGGGTTCATCATCACTGATCTATAAAGGCAAGTCTTCACAAATGAAAGCACACACACTGCATGAGCCGGGCAAAATAATCATCATGCCCTGTTAATACTGCATGTGTGTGGCAGAGTGAAGTCACACTGATGTACTCTGCAAAAATGTCTGCCATTGTTCGGACAAACAGCTCCACTCCAAACTCACTTGAGCCACTGTTGTCATGTTGGGCTGTTCAGGAAAAACGATCTTTGAGGGAATCGACCTAGGAAGATCTGCAAGACAGCTCTTGTTCCAGATCATGCCATTGTTTGGGTGTGTTCAGATCTCAGGAATGCAGAGGGGGTAAAACAGGCCACTCGGCTCAACCTGTACACACAGTCACACAGCCATGTTTGATGGTGAACAGTTTAACTGTGTTTCAAACCATAGTCACACACAAAAATATATTTTGTCTGGCTAAAATAAATGTATCTATACACTCTAAAAAATGCTGGGTTAAAAACAACCCAAGTTGGGTTGAATATGGACTATTGGGTTGTTTTAAGCAAACATTTAACCCAACTGCTGGGTTAAAATGACCCATTCACTGGGTTAAAACAACCTAATTGCTGGGTTAGCCCATTTTTAACCCAACTTGGGTTGTTTTTAACCCAGCCTTTTTTAGAGTGTAGTATATAAAAAGGGGCAGTTTAAGTCAAAACTGAAAATATATAAGGTTTAAACCTCAAACCTTTCATTGAAGTCAAAGAATTGAAAGTCGCATTATGAAATAAAAGCTTTTCTCCAATGCATGTTGGCCACAATTATTGGCAGAATTTTTGTACATTCCCATTAATATTTACATTTTTTATCACACCAGTGTGACTATGAGCATGAGATTGTCCAGCCATGACTTCCTGTCCCACAGTAGTATAAATATGAGGAAACACAAAGGCCAAATTCCCTCAATCATCATCACAATGAGTAAAAGCACAGAATATAGTTCAGATGTGTCCTAATGCCTTGGAGATGTGTTCTAATCTCCAAGATCACAGGTGGAGAATCGCAGAGATTAGTCGAGTCTTGGGCTCAGAAAGACTAAAAACTGTCTCCAACAGCTCCGCCATCAGCACAAATCCAGAAACAAACTCCAGCATATTCAGTGTTCAGACACGACTGGACCCTCAGACGGGACCTGTGGTCACATGACACTAAAACAAGAGCTTTTGGGCGGCAAACCCACCAGATGGAGATCAGAAGCCGCCCATGGCCACGGTTAAACACACCGCTGGATCTTTAATGTCAGGGCCTGTGTTTTTGCTCCTGGACTTCTTGTTCAGACACACGGCATCATGGATTCAAGCAAACACCAGCAGATAAAACATCAAAACCTGCTGGAGATCTTATAATGGGCTGTGGTTGGATCTTCCATCAGGACAATGACCAGAAATCAACACAGAAATGTGTCAGTGAGCACAAACTGAAGGCCTGAGCTGAGCCCTATAGAGAATGAGTGATGGAGTGAAGAGAAGAGCTGGAATCTGAAGGATCTGGAGAGATTCTGTGTGAAGGAATGGGCTCTGATCTCCAAACTCATCCGCCATTACAGAAGAAAACATTTCATAATGTGACTTTCAATGGTTTGACTTCAATGAAAGGTTCGAATTTGGTGAATTTTTTTGGAACGAAAGATCAAAAAGATAAACAATGCAGGTTTATTTTCATCGCCGTCTTTGCTCATATTTAACAAGAGTGCCAGTATTAGTGTAGGACACTGTATATATGTTTGTGTACCAAAATAAATCAGACGTGCACTTCAAGCGTAATGCATATCTAAAGTGCCGCAAACCCATATTATAAGGTTCAATTAACGCACATGTTATATTTTAGCCCAAATCAAGTATGCAATTATTTTCTTGAGAGTCTACCCTCAGGACTTACTAATTACACACTGGAGATGATTATTGAGCGGCGCTGTGTGGTAGTTGCTCAGTTCAGAGTTGACTTTGCAGTTTGCTCACTCTTAAAAACGAACGGGCTAAATGAAATCCATCTACTTGTAACAGGCAGTTCCTGTTTAGTATAAAGGGCATTTTGACCTCGCCCCGAATTTCAGGGAAATCAATGATAATGTTGTGGATTTGGTTCACTGCAGCCTGCTTCTAAATTAACTCAATTTCTTTTAGAACATTTAAGTTGATTGAGTTGGTGCTTCACGGCATGGTGCATGATGGGATTTCGAGTGTTTTGATGTTTGTTTTGAGAGGGGTTAACCATTTATCCTATTATTTCTCCCCTCTCCCTTACTAGCACACACACACACACACACACACACACACACACAGAAGAGTGTGTCGTTCTTGTCGCTGATGCATTCCTTCTTCCCAGGTGGAGAACGGGGGAGCTGACTGGTCGAAACTGCAACGATCGCTGCTGACGCCACAGGAAGAGTCAGTGTGTGTGTGTGTGTGTGTGTGTGTTCAGCATGCATAATATCTCCCTGCACAGTTTCTGGCACTGACACCTATTCTTGTAAACAGAGAAGATTGACAAATTGGCTTTACTCTAATAGGAACACTGCGACAAACTGCCCCTCTTTGTTAAAGAAAAAATGAATCACTTACTCTCATGCCATTCCAAATGTTTTTTTGTATGACTTTCTTTCTTCTATGGAACATAAAAGCTTTGTTATATATATATAAAAAATCCTGACCACCTTTTTCAATACAATGGAATGAAGAGAAACTGGGGCTGTCAAGCTTAAAAAACTAACATGCATCATAAAAGTGGTCTACACAGCCGGTGAACTGCACTTCTGTTCAAGGTCACTGAGATCGTTTTAAAATAAATGTTATTTATAATGTTATTTATAATGTTATATAAATTGTTATTCAGCAAAGACGCATTAAATTCCTCAAAAGTGACAGTAATGACATTTATAATGGTACAAAAGATTATTTTTTAAATAAATGTTTTTCCTTTGAACTTTCTATTCATCAAAAGAATCATGAAAAAACGTAACACGATAGTTTTGGCTAATGCACAAAACTTTTATAGTACTTCTTTGTTGTTTTGAAGCTTAACATCCCAGGTCCTCATTCATTTTCAACATTTATTTCTTCAAAATTTCACCTTTTGTGTTTCACGGAGGAAAAAAACCATGAGGGTGAGTAAATACAGAAGGAATTTATTGTAATATAAAATGTATATATATATTCAGAATTATTATATATTATATATATTGGTTCAGAATTCGATATGTCACTGGGCTTCGTGATGACAAGCTGAGACCCTGAAACACACACACACACACACACACACACACTGCAACACAAGGGCCTGGACTGAAATTAATCTGCTGTGAATCTTGAAACGACGCAGGGATTTAGGCAAAATGGCTGACAAATCATAAATACACTCTAAAAAATGCTGGGTTAAAAATAACCCAAAATGGACTAACCCAGCAAATGGGTTGTTTTAACCCAGCGGTTGGGTGAAATGTTTGCTTAAAACAGCCCAATTGCTGGGTTAGTCCATTTTTCCTTGGGTTATTTTTAACCCAGGATTTTCCAGAGTGTACAGTCACTAGTAATTTGATTTAATGGTTTATCACTTTCGACCAATAGGTGGCGCTGTGACCAGATTGATGTGGTGTGGTCAGAGTCACATGCCAAGGTTGGGTTTCATTATCCCAAAGCATTGCAGATATACAGTCATTTTGTCATCATTCGATACATCATAGTCAGTCATATTCGGCAGAATATGGCAAAATTGGTGTCTATGTTCCCGGCATGACCCAAGGAATCTATTAAGACAATAGGCTAATTCATTCAAAATTTATTAGCATTTTTGAACCAGAAGGTGGCGCTGCCCCAAATCTTTTTGAGTCTCTAACGTCATCGCCGGCGGCCATCTTGTCACAGGCAAGCTTTCTGGCGGGCTCTGATGTAAGGCGAGTGATCTGAACACAAATACTCTTATCTCGCTGAAATCTTGACGGATTTACAAATGGTTTGGTTTCTTACAAACGTTATTAACGTGGCTATAATTATGGATGCTTGAACAAATTATGAATAATTATTCATAAGTATGCAGTGTCATAACTACATCTCTGACATTTACAACAAACCAAACAGTTTGAAAATCGGTAGAAAATTGAGCAAGTTATGGTTATTTAAAAAGTACACGCACTATTAAAACACAATGTTAGGAGTGAGCGAGCTGACTGTGACAAGATGGCCGCCAGGTGCGGACACCGACCTCCATATGCCAGCAGCGCGGACGAGACATCTAGCCTTTATTATGGATATCTATGGTTGTCATAACACACACCAAGTTTGGTCAGAATACGTTAAAGCGTTGCAGAGATTTAGCCTCATGTCCAGTTTGGCGGGCACTTCATCTAATTTGTTTGTGCGGTATTCAAGAACGGTTCAACGAATCAACTTGAGTTCCCTAACTTTTTGTCAGCATAGGCTGAAGATGATCTGGTTCTTTTTTCGTGAAAATCTGAGCATTAAAAAAAGTATTTTTATCTGAAACAAAATGTTGTTTCTAGCCCTTACGGTTTAAAAGTTATTTGCATAAATATGAGTGCAACTTTGGACAGTTGGTGGCGCTAGAGGGATTGAGTTAGAGACTCCAAATTTGCCAGGGTGAAAGTTCAGACTGTCCTCTATCAGAGTGCCAAATTTCATAACTTTCCCACAAGCGGGACTAAAGAGCGGAAGAATTATAAGATTGCCAAGGTGCCTACGCACCTAATGAAGCAACTAAAGAACATTTTTTGGAAGACATTTTGTTTTGTTTTTGTGATGCCAGTCAAATTTGCCAGGCTAAGAGTCATTAGAGAGCGACGTAAGTGGCCTTAAGACCAAAGACTGGATTATGTAATCCACCAGCTGGCAGGGCAGATCTGTTGTTTTGAGCAGCGAGAGCATCTTAGGGGAAAAACCTGCAGAGTCACAGTGCATCTAACATGATGAAGCATCTATCAACACAGCCTCTAATGAACACATGTAACGATATACAGGCGACACGGACAAGAGGCGGCTCTTCCAAATCCTAGGCTTTCCTCTATAGCTATTAGGGCTGCACGATTAATCGAAATCGAACTGCAATTGCGATTTGGCTTATGTGCGATTATGAAAGCGCAAAGGCTGCGATTTTAATGAACTAGATAAATGCCCAGCGTGTTAGAGAAGAGCGGCTCTGTGATCAATAAACGCTGCTCCGTCTGAAAGCACTGCGAGTTTGAGCAACATGTGTCAAACATCTTCACAAACTAGTAATGAGAAGCGTTCATAAACATGTTTTAACCCACTTCATATCGTCAGTCGAGCTGATGTGGCTTCTCATCACAGAATGTCAATCAGCACTGCATACTTTTATTATTATGAAAATACCCAAGAAGGTTTGAAGAACTCAAATACACCATATCTTGTCGCAGAAGTATTATCTTCATGTTTAATCAGTCAAAGCGTTTCTATCTTCGTTTTATTCAGCTACAGCGCTAGCTTCACATTAGGGATTTCCTGAAAATAAACGATTACTTCTCTGGCGCAAATGTGCCGTTTCTGCTCGAGGGCGCCCTCTGGCCTCCGGTATGAATGAAACTTTTGGGTAGAAAATAAGAAAAATAAAACTTCTCTCTAAATAAATGTATATGACAATCCATATGTTTTTCTTCAATGTACAGGAGTTTTAATTCCCACAGTGGATGCATAAGAGGCTCATATTTTATGTTAAAGACATAGACTTTAAGAAATTGATCACAGATAAAAAGCACAGATTTGTATAATAATAATTGTTTTTTTTTACAATAAATTCTTAGACCTTTCTAATGATTTTTAGTCATAGGCTGTGTGCATACTTACAGGTAACCCATCATTTTTAGTTTTCTGTAAAATATAAATATTATTATTATACTGTTATATTTATTCTTAAATGCTCTATTTTAATTTTTAATAATGAATGTTATTGTAATAGTAACATTTCTTATTTTTACTTAGCAATAATAATAATAATCATAATTATTATTATTAGTCACATTAATATATAAACACAAAATGTTATATACATACCTTTCACTTGTAAAAATTAATAAATAATAATAATCGCATTTTAAAGCAGCACTAGGTAGTTTTTGCTCTCGGGCTCCCCCTACAGTTTTGAAACAGTATTGTCCTCTACTACTGTCGTAAACTCTGTCATTCTACATTAGCGGATGCATCGCACGTGCACTTATTGACATGACAACCATGATAGCCCTGAACACTGCAGGAGTTCACATGCGTGTTCTGCTTGCATCGCGTGTGAAATGTCTTCATCCCAGGTACAGTGGCATATGTTTCAGCATGTCATATGAATATCATTTCATGGGTTTTATTTTTTTTCAAACGCCAAATGATCGCGATGCTCACGTTTACAAGCCAGCGTCATTATAGTAGCCTAGTCCATTGGTTCCCATTTTACAGAATCTATATGATACTTCAGTTCAATGTTTGAGTGGTAGCTAATAACCATATATCGTCAATATTATAATATCAAGCTACCATAGATGAATCTGCAAATTTGAAAAATCGATTTGCATTATAGCTTGAGGCAAGACAAATAAACCAATATCACAGACATGTTAGGTATCCTAAAATATGATTTTGTACGTCTTATGTATTTACTTGCAAGAATGTAGCCCCTCCTCCTTCAGCTCACGCCAACGAGCAAACGCTGGCCCAATGTTGATCCTCGTCCTGCCTTTAATCCCATCACTTTCTCCTTTCCTCTTTTTGCTTTCCTCCGACAAAACCTTTACTTTCTTATTTTTTTGTGCTGCTTCGGCCATGACTATACACTGTAAAATAAATCCCCGTAAAATTTACGGTAAAAAACCGGCAGCTGTGGTTGCCAGAACTTTACCGTAAAAAATACAGCAGTAACGTTTAAGATTTTTAGAGACAGCACCATATAATTATGGTGTAATATGGTGTAATAATAAAGGTTTATAATGTAATAATTACGGTTAAAATTTTTTTTATTTTACAGTTCAAAACCGTATAATTTAAAGGTTAATATTGTAATGATTATGTTTACACTGTAAACGATTTACGGTAAAAAAACATATTTCATTAACTGAAATAATGTTAAATTACCAACCTACTGAAATACTAATATCTGTTATATACCTTTGATATATACGGACAACCACCAATCACAGTGGAGATGAGAATCATGTGATGAATCAAAGCTCATCACAAGCAGCTTTTAAGAGGACAATACTCATATATAGAAGGTGCTCAGTGTCATTCACACAAACACTAAACACCATCATGGTAAAACACATGAAATTAAAACAATGCAATAAACATTAATTTAACAACATCAGATGTAACATAAAATCCTAATGTACATAACTGATTAGAAAAAACGAAGAAGAAACATAGTTATTGCAATGAAAATACATCAAATGCAAAGTGTCACGCAGGAAATTCTGGGAATGTCAATTTACGGGTTTTCACTGTAAATAACACAATGACTTGTTCTTTTTCACTTCCAAAAACGGTAAATTTAACGGTATTTTACTGTAATGTAAGTTATGTAAGTTATGTACAGTTATTCACCATATATAGTACGGAAACTTTCTGTTAACCAATTAACTGTTTTTCACCGTAGCATTTTTACAGTAAAATACCGTTAAAATCACAATCATTTTTTACAGTGTAACATTCGGCAAACAAATGATAGTTTGGCTCGCACGAATTTAAGGAAGTGGGGGTGGAGGTGGAAGTGACGTATATGCCGTAAAGCAGTCGAATTTTGTAGTTCTTTATGTTACTACCCGAAACCCGAAGTTTAAAAGTACGATTAAAAACGATACAGACCCCGTCAGGCTATGGCAGACGTGTCATTCAACCTATTGTAAGTCGATGTATCATCACAAGAGTCTTGAAAATATATTATAAAGGTTCAAAAGTTACCTAGTGCTGCTTTAAATCGCAATCGCAATTTTAACCAGAATAATCGCAATTAGATATTTTCCCCAAATCGTGCAGCCCTAATAGCTATCCCACTCTGAGAAGCCCCCGAAACCCTGGTTTAGTGATGATTCAGAAGCCCAGCGGAGCTCCAGATTATTCAGTGGTGATTCAGAGCTGTAGCGGAGAGAGAGAGGCTGGAACAGCGGCCATTCGTGGATCTCTGGGGCGGCTCTGATCATCACGCGGTCCGCTCTCCCAGCGCTGAAATCTGAAGGCCAAAGCAGAGGCGGAGCGGCACATCTTCAGTCAGCTAATAGCTCCCTGCGTCTCGGAGAGGGCCCGCTGTCACACTGTGCTTTCTCCTTGTCAGTGTTGTGAAATGCCATATGAAAAGTTCTCTCCATCCCAGTGTCTAAAACGTCTCACTCGCTATGTTCAACATGCAGGGTGAAGAATAACGCAGGTGTGCAAATCAAAATAGCTTCTCCTGATCGTGGGTGACGTCAAGAACTGTCTTAAATTAACTTTAAGAGTTGTGAGGAAATGAGATGCGTGTCATGTTCAGCAGCAGCAGATCTTAAAGTGACAGCAGCATAATAAACCAGTCGCTGTGATTCTGTCATTAATGTTCATCAAAGAACAAAGGCAACAGAGAAAACTGTAGCTTTAATAATTCATCATTTATGCAGTGCAGACTGTAAAGTGTTTGATAACTTTATTCTGTTTCTGTATATTAATTAAATATGAAGGCCAAAGGTAAATGACATTTATTATAATGGGTTTATGTGAAGATTAAGTTCACTGTTATTTTTTAAAGCCTAATAAATGTTGAAATTGATATCTTTCAATAATACTGTAATGTTGAATGTCTATCATATGTTTCATATAGACATCAGTATCAGTATTAGTGTCAGTGATTCATAAAAAGATGCCATTACAACAAATATTTAAAATATACTGTCTTTAAGTTGGAGAGAGCCTGTGAAATTATTACTATATAAAAATATTAAAAAAAAATTTGTTGTAATTTTGGTTATAACATCAGCCTACATTCTCTGTGTTGGCTTTGGCTTGCTCAGTTGGGGACACAATATAAATATTCAACTATATTACTGATCAGCTCATTTCAATTATCATAAAGTCATAATTAAGAGATCAAATGTTGAAAATATGATTTTAAATGTCCTCATTATTAGATAAAAAGTCAAAAATATGATTTTAAAAGTCATAAGAGTGAGATAAAAGTTGAAAATACGATATGCTAAGTCATAATTATAAGATAAAATGTTGAAAATATGATTTTAAAAGTCCTCGTTATTAGATCAAAAGTATGATGTTAAAAAATATGACATGCTAAGTCATTGTGAGATGAACAGTTGAAATTAGTACTTTAAAAATTCAAAATTTTGGATTTAAAGTCAAAATTATGACTTAAAAATCTAAATTATGATTAAAAGTACTAATTATGATATAAAATGCTGAAATTATATTTTTTTAAAAAAGTCTAAATTATGACCAAAACACACACTAAGACATTTAAGAGATGAAATCATGCTTGATATTTGCGCTTTTAATTATAATAATAATATTTACATTATTGTTTTCATTTTGTGCAATATATATTTTTTGTTTTTACAACAGAAATGAATCAATCAAAAACTTACTTTAGCTTTTCATCTAAAACAAAATTAATTTCCTCTCATCAGTGTGAAGCCGAAGCGTGTGTGTGTGTGTGTGTGTGTGTGTGTGTGTGTGTGTGTGTGTGTGTGAAAGAGCTGGAGAAATGAAGCTGACGTGACTTGACTTGAAACCGCTCTGACTTATTGTCCATGCATGAACGGATGAAAGTCCCACATGTTGGTTCAGAATTCGATATGTCACTGGGCTTCGTGGTGACAAGCTGAGACCCTAAAACACACACACACACACACACTGCAATACAAGGGCCTGGACTGAAATGAATCTGCTGTGAATCTTGAAACGACGCAGGGGGTCATTCCAGTCTGAGGGGGAGGCAGGCAGCAGAATGTCTCCCGGCGGGGGGGCGGTGGCGCTCGGATTGTGTACAAGTGGAGCATTAGCCTGGAAAGTCAATAGCGGGGCGAGTGTATTAAATATGTAGATGCCAGTGGCGTCAATAATGCAGATTTTCTCGATGGTGGCAGGAGCCATCGTCATAGTACACCAAACTGCTGCTCAACTAAAGTGGGTTTGATGGGCCAGAACTGGATCATGATGTCCACAAAATCCTATCACGTCCTGACCCAGATGTGAAGTTACACTTTTCTCTTTTGAATTCCTCCCATCATAGAGAATGCAGAGTTTACCTGCCTATAGTAAATGGACAGTTCACCCAAAAATAAACTGTGTCATCATGTTGTTCTTTCTTCTGTGACACACAAACAAAGATATCTAAAAAAAAGTTTTTACCCGTTTTTGTCCATACTATGAAAGTCAGTGGGGTCCAAAACCTAAAGCTTCAAAGGTTCTGCTGTTTTATGAAAGACAGATAAAAATTGACAGGAATGGCAAGAAATGCAACAAACATAAGTGACCCATACCTGGACAGAAATCAAGATCACAGTCCATGGCGTTTGACACATTTGCTCATTTTCAGTTTTTTAAACAGCATAATATACACTCACCTAAAGGATTATTAGGAACACCTGTTCAATTTCTCCTTAATGCAATTATCTAATCAACCAATCACATGGCAGTTGCTTCAATGCATTTAGGGGTGTGGTCCTGGTCAAGACAATCTCCTGAACTCCAAACTGAATGTCAGAATGGGAAAGAAAGGAGATTTAAGCAATTTTGAGCGTGGCATGGTTGTTGGTGCCAGACGGGCCGGTCTGAGTATTTCACAATCTGCTCAGTTACTGGGATTTTCACGCACAACCATTTCTAGGGTTTACAAAGAATGGTGTGAAAAGGGAAAAACATCCAGTATGCGGCAGTCCTGTGGGAGAAAATGTCTTGTTGATGCTCGAGGTCAGAGGAGAATGGGCCGACTGATTCAAGCTGATAGAAGAGCAACTTTGACTGAAATAACCACTCGTTACAACCGAGGTTTGCAGCAAAGCATTTGGATGGGCTACAACAGCAGAAGACCCCACCGGGTACCACTCATCTCCACCACAAATAGGAAAAAGAGGCGACAATTTGCACAAGCTCACCAAAATTGGACAGTTGAAGACTGGAAAAATGTTGCCTGGTCTGATGAGTCTCGATTTCTGTTGAGACATTCAGATGGTAGAGTCAGAATTTGGCGTAAACTGAATGAGAACATGGATCCATCATGCCTTGTTACCACTGTGCAGGCTGGTGGTGGTGGTGTAATGGTGTGGGGGATGTTTTCTTGGCACACTTTAGGCCCCTTAGTGCCAATTGGGCATTGTTTAAATGCCACGGCCTACCTGAGCGTTGTTTCTGACCATGTCCATCCCTTTATGAGCACCATGTCCCCATCCTCTGATGGCTACTTCCAGCAGGATAATGCACCGTCACAAAGCTCCAATCATTTCAAATTGGTTTCTTGAACATGACAATGAGTTCACTGAACTAAAATGGCCCCCACAGTCACCACAGGTGTATGTGTCAAACCTGGGGAGACGCAACTTTCTGACCAAGGAGGAGTTTAACCTGAACCTTCTCTATGAATATTTAGCTTGTTATTGCATTTGCATTTCCATATAAAGCCATATAGATATAGCACGCAGACTAATACACACAATATGGCTGATGTGATTGAGTTACATAACCCACAGCAGATTGGATTAGCAATCTAAAGACCGCTGCACAAGTAGAGCCATGGACATGTAAGCTGCAAATGTGCTCTAACCTCAGTCATTGGAAACTGACAAATGTCACTCTGGGGTCTTGACATTCACTCGACTGGAACTAAGTCAATGTCATGACCCAGAAACGCCACCCACTGCAATGGCACAACAAGAATCTGGGCACTTTCCGACACTTGAAAAGGTACGACTGGAATAATGTTCTGCTTGCATTTAGTAGATGAAGTGGCCTTGGGTCAAGTGCCTCTATGAGAATTGACCAGGATCCAGGTCATAGGTCAACTCTACTTGAGATTGAACCTGCAATCTTTCTGTTATAAGCTTCTGTTGGTAACTACGGCTGGTAGCAAGTGGTTATTTGACAGTAAGATTTTTTTTGTGAATAAATATTTTAATACTGTTATTCAGCACACATGATTTTTGAGACACATTAGATTGATCAAATGTGACAGTAAAGATAATTATAAGGTTTCAAATAAATGCTGTTCCTTTGATTCATCAAAGAATGCATCACGGTTTCCACAAAATTATTATATATTAGAATGATTTCTGAGGGATGGCTGTTGAAAATTCAGCTTTTCCATCACAGGAATACCTTTAAATATATTCAAATAGAAAAGAGTTATTTTTATTTTGGAATAATATTTCACAATATTACTATTTTTGCAGTATTTGGGTGAGCATAAGTGGGTTATTAAACTTCATTATTTTTATATTTGGGGTTTTTCTTTCAAGCCAGTCTACCCTAAAATGGAAAAAGTGAAAATGTAGGATGGATTACTTTTGTATTCTAATATTTATAATAATAACATCAATTTAATCAATATTGTATTGCACTGTTGAATATGATCAATAAGTTATGACAGTATATGCAATATTCAACTATATATTTTAAGTCAGTTTAATATAATTTAAGTTGAAATTACTTAAACATTGAAGTTAATTGTACATTTCTTTACGGATTCGGTGTGAGACTTTTAGTCCATACAATGGTGACCAAAACTTTGTGGGTCTTCAAAATATCTTCTTTAATGTTCCACAGAAGAAAATCAATATTAATTTTTGGGTGAACTATCCATTTAAGGTGCACTGTAAACCTTAACGCTCAAAATACTTAATTGGTTTGAGTAGAACAAACTTAAATGAGTTCAGTTAAACGAACTGTCATGAGTATTTAGAACTTTCTTGTTCTTTTGAGTTCACAGCACTGACATATTTCAAGTAATCTGAACTGTTTTGAGTTGTATGAACTCATTTCCTGCAATTTAGACAAATTTAACCAAAACTGGGCTGGGATTTTTTATTTCCCAGCATGCTTTGCCCATGGCACTCTAAAGGGAGAGTAAATGCTAACATTAAGTGTTATTTAATGTTTTTTTGTTTTGTTAAAGATTAATGGTAAGGAAGCTTTAGTAGAGATTAATGTTTTGTCATGCTAATTTAGAAGAGTCTATTTGCGTTTTTGGCAAATTACCATCACCGACAAGTGGCACATGCTACATGTTACATGCTTTAAGTTGCTGTACTCATTCAGTAAGTGCTAAACCATGCTCTAGTTAACATTCTCATTCAACTTTTTTGAGTTCTGACAACTTATTAGAGTTTAGAGTGAAGTAAATAACTCATTTGATTTGCAAGAACTCAAAATAAAAAGTTAATTAACTAAATATTGTATGCTAATTGCTAGAATGAGTACACTCTAGAAAATGCTGGGTAAAAAGCATTTGGGTTGTTTTAACCCAACGATTGGGTTGTTTTAAGCAAACAATTAACCCAAACGCTGGGTTAAAACGACCCATTCACTGGGTTAAAACAACCCAATTGCTGGGTTAGTCCATTTTCAACCCAAAATGGGTTGTTTTTAACCCAGCATTTTTTAGAGTGTACTACAAACTCAAAACTTCATAGTTCTGCTTACTTAAAATTGGGAACATCGTAATTTGTTGGAACTGATTACCTCCAATTTTTTGAGTTAGCCCAACTTATTCGGGTTTACAGTGTGTACATGTGTCAAATTGCACTGTACACGTGATGTCAGCCATAAAACATTGTGAAATATACATGAATATGGCGTGTCTGTGAGCTGACGAGCTCCAGATCCAGGGAAGCAGTGTAATGTAGGTCACTTTACTGCTCTGCCTCCACACAGCCCCAGTTCCACAGCCCAGGGACTATAGGTGGAAAGTAATGATCAAGGGAGAGGATACACACACACACACACACACACACACACACACCAGCACACTGTATTGGGTCATCCACTCCAGCTAGTCCACTTTCTCCGTCCTCTACAAGGACGCCTTCTGAAACCAGCACACTTTTCTCAGGACGTGATCCATATTCAGACGGAACAAAATGAGGTTTAAACCATTAAACTGAGCATTACATTTCATCTAGACCTCCTCAACCGCTGGGTTCCCGCCAAAGAGGTCAGCAAAACCATAAACCTCTGATCCAGATGCTTAAAAAACATTTTGCACCAAAACTACTTGCACTAAATATGAGGCCAAAAAATTGTTTGGAAAAATGTCTGAAAACACAACTGAATTATTTGACATTTGGACAATTAAATAATTTATAATAACTTATCATTGGTGAATGACACCCCTTCAAAATCACTGAGTTCAGGTGTTCAATCCCTTCATGGCCACTGGTGTATAAATCAAGCTCTAGGCCTGCAGACGCTTCTACACACATTAGTGAGAGAATGGGCCGCTCTCAGGAGCGTGTGTGCGTGTGTGTGTGTGTGTGTGTTCGCTTCTACACACATTAGTGAGAGAATGGGCCGCTCTCAGGAGCTCAGAGAACTCAAGCGTGGGGCCGTGATTGGTGGACACCTGTGCAATAAGTCCAAATATTATACTAAATATTCCACGCTCAACTGATAGTGGGATTATAACAAAGTGGAAGCGATTGGGAACAACAGCAACTCAGCCACAAAGTGAAATCACAGAGCGGGGTCAGCGCATGCTGAGGGTCACAGAAGTCAAGAGCTCCAGACCTCCAAACTCCTGTGGCCTTCAGATGAGCTCAAGAACAGTGTGTAGAGCTTCATGGAATGGGTTTCCATGGCCGAGCAGCTCATCCAAGCCTAACATCACCAGGTGCAACGCAAAGTGTGGGATGCAGTGGGGTAAAGCGCGCCGCCACTGGACTCAAGAGCAGTGGAGACGTGTTCTCTGAGTGACCAATCACGCTTCTCTGTCTGACAATCCCATGGACGAGTCTGGGTTTGGCGTTTGCCAGGAAAACGGGACTTGCCTGACTGCATTGTGCCAAGTGTAAAGTTTGGTGGAGGGGGGATTATGGGGTGGGTTGTTTTTTAGGGGTTGGCCCCTTAGATCCAGTGAAAGGAACTCTTAATGCTTCACCAAGATATTTTGGACAATTTTATGCTCCCAACTTTGTGGGACCAGTTTTGGGACGGCCTCTTCCTGTCCCAGCATGACTGACCAGTGCACAAGCGTCTCCATAAAGACATGGATGAGCGAGTTTGGTGTGGAGGAACTTGAGTCCTGACCTCAACCCGATAGAACAGCTTTGGGATGAATTAGAGTGGAGACTGAGAGCCAGGCCTTCTCGTCCAACATCAGTGCCTGACCTCACACATGCGCTTCTAGAAGAATCCCCATAAACACACTCCTAAACCTTGAGGAAAGAAGAGCTGAAGCTGTTAGAGCTGTGAAGGGTGGGCCGACTCCATATTAAACCCTACAGATGAAGAATGGGATGGCATTAAAGCTCATGTGTATGTAAAGGCAGGCGTCCCAAAACTTTTGGCAATATAGTGTATTTCAGATTTGGTGCGAACATGTTCAAAAAGATGCTGCAACACAACAAAGTTCACTATAACATCAAGTGTTTGCAAGTCTGGACAAAACCTGAAGTAAAACAGCTGGGGGGGGGGGGGGGGGAATTGCAACTACAGGAGAGAAGGGAAGGCAAAAGAGGAAAAAGTCAGGGCAGGAAAGAGAGAAAAAGTGAGAAACTCATTTTTCAGAGCCAGATTGGAGACATCAAGTGTCAGGATTAAGAGAGATTAAATGTGCCCACAGTTTTTGGCATTTTGCTCAACAAAAGAGGCATTTAAAAAAGCAATTTTAAGACTTCATCCCAGCACAAAACAACTCCTCGACATTCTTTACTAGAGTTAAAGATTAAGCAAAACCTTGAATTATACTTTAAAATATCTGCAAACCAGAGAATATACATCATAGTTGAATTAAACTAGAATTAAAACTATTCAAAATGATATTTTATTTTTAAATAAAATATAAGACTAGGTGAAAAACTATAATTGTTATAAATGCAACTGAAATAAAATAAAGAACTAAAATTATTAAATAATAAAAATGACAAAAGCAAATAACAAAATTACAAAAAATTAAAACAAAAACTGAAAATACAAAAATAAAAGCTATATTGTTAAAATATAATAATAATACTAAAATAGCACTGATAACCTATAGGTTGTTTACTTGTTTCTTTTAATGTGAAAATCTAATTTAATTGTGTTTAAGTTTTTTAAACACAAAGAAACACTGTATAATCAAACCTCCAAAATAAATGTTATGCTGAATACTAATACACACACGCATATGCATAGTTGGAAAAAAAAGGAAATCAAATAAATCAGATCTAATTCTCTGTCAATTAAAAATGCTTTTGTGTGTTGCTACTTTTTGCTATAAACTATATGATATTTTGTGCACCGACTCTAACATCATCCGTTGTAAAATCGCTGTAAGGCACAGCCGTGATTGGCTCGTTTTATAGAGAAGCACCGGCTAATGAAGCACTCATCTGGACATTGTGTCCACTTCTGCCCTCAGTGATATTGCAATGGGACATTCAGACCCTGTAGATCTCAGAGAGTGTTAAATGAACGACGGGCTGAATATCAAGTGGAAGGGCAAGAGCTTCAGCGCCGGGGCAGCCCATAGTAATCCCAGCACTGCCTGTTGATTAAGGGATTACCACAGAGAGTCGTTTTCCATCCCAGGAGAGTCCTGCTCACAGGACTGGTCAGCACAATATAGAGAGGAAGAATGAGAAAGTGAAGAGAGAGAGAGGCGAGGGAACCAACTGAAGGGTAAAGATCAAAATCTGGCTTTGAAGTAAAAGAAAAGACCCGTCGTGGGTTCCCTGAAGGACTAATCAGGCTGAAGGAATCCGTATAAAACTGGGATGACTTGACCCTGATGATGTTTTTAGGGGGCATTTATGTAAAAGCAGCTAGACAGAGGACAACAAAAATGAAACCAGGCATGTTTTTGAAGACTTTGTAAGTGAATTTAGGCATTACAACATTATAATGTACACAAAGGAAAATTAAAGAAAAAATATCTCCGTTTTAATAATAGGAATAAACATTTAAATATCTAAATACCGACCGGAAAATGTCCAATATCAGCCATTTGTTTTAAAAAATCATCCCTAAAAACGAAAAAATATTTATATTAGAATAATGACGATGAATCGCATCCAAAATAAATGTTTGTGTATACACACACATGCATGTATATATTTAAGAGATATTTGCATGTATATACTGTATATATTCATATCATTTATATTATATAATAAAACATTTTATATACATATATAATAATGTATTTATATATTTATATATACATCATAATTATACACACTACACACTCATATATAATGTAAACACTTATTTTGGATGCGATTAATCGATTTGACAGCACTAGAACAATTATATTTTATGATAATCAATAAATTACTGATATTATAAATGTACACTACTTGGTTAATAAACATATCCATCTTAATCTGGCTTAACACGATTTAACATGGAAATCACTCGCACCAGGCACTCAATTCGCATTCGATGTGAACGCAGCATAATGCTGCGAAAAGAGCCAAAGAGCGAATAGAGTGTCAGGAGCGAGTGATTTCAATGTTAAGTCAATGGAAAAGCGCGTTGACGCATCTGGAGGTCCTGTGGTGCGATAGACGTGATTTCACCTCATTCGCACGTTCAGTTCGCAAGAGGCAAGTTTGCAAAGACCCGCCCCCTTTAGTTACTGTTGCTATGTTCGACAAGCCATGGCGCTCTCACACCACACACACACATTCTCACGTAGAGAAAACACATCGCGGTGTAAAGAGGACACTGACAACACGCCGACAGACAGGACAGAGCAAGTTGATATGAAACAAAGTCTTAACTTTGAAATTGTCATTTTTTTAAAGAAATTTTAACCATAAATAGCGTTTTGTACATAGCGTGTCCTGCGGCGAGATAAATGCGATTCCGCCTCGTTCGCGCGAATGATGCGAATTTGATGCGAATTTGACGCGAATTGAGCGTCTTGCGCGAGTTGTGCTTTTTGTTCAATCATGCGTTTGAAGCGAATTCGCGTTAGAGGCCCGAGTTGAAAAATCTGAACTTTGGCGTCTATTCGCCGCGTTAACCAATCAGGAGCCTGCTCGCTGCTGTCACGTGGTAAAGTGACGTGATGAGAAATCCCACATAATTTAAAAATACTACTATTGTGTCACAAAAGGTAGTTTTAAGACTTTTTCAGGTGAGAATGTAGTTGTTTAAAGCTACACTGTGTAACTTTTTTAGTCTATTCTTAGCTAAAAACACTTAGTTCTTTCAAAAATATATGTGCTCATTAATGTATATTTACTTCTTTCAAGTAATAAAGTATTCTCGTAAGTTTATAATATGCCATTGAAAATACATAAGGTAATGGGATCTAACGGTGGTCGCCATGTTGCCCCTCCATCTTGAAAGTGCATTAGCCAAAGAGGGACATACCCGTAAATTCAAGCTTCGCCTTTCGCGTTTTTAACCGGTTTTAACACTGTGCGCGTCAACCGGGCGTCAACTTGTTCAGACTTGTCTGGTGCATGCGCAGAGAGTTTTCATCTCAGCAGCTCCAGTAACAGAGTTATACGGAGTTTTCCTGGCTTGTTTATTCCTCAAAAGTCTGTTTTTCCTTGTGTGGTATTTCTGTGCGTTAATAACTCCGTAAGTAATAATAGTTATTGTCATTGTGGATGTGTTTCAGAGTGTGTCATCATGTAATTCAGTTGATGTTACCTCAGAAGTATTTTTGTGTCAACATACAATAGCGTAATGCTCACCTATTTGAATAGTCATTCAGTTATTAACAATGTTTATTCGTTTATAGAAAATATTTGCTTGTAATGTATGTTGATGGAAATATGTATCAGGTCTGATCGGCATATTAACACTTGTTATACAGAGCGCACTGCAGTGCTAACGTTAAACCTGCGCACACACTTTTGTAACCGGACACCGCTTGTTAGCAGCGGCAGCTCCGCTCCTTTTAATGCAGCTGCATTTAGCGCCTATATGTGGTACAATAAGCTCTGGTTTACGGTTACATTATACAAATGTAACTTATAAGTATAGTTATACAGTTCTTAACTGTGTATATTCTGTCATGTCATTATCATGTATATTTACCATCCTAATTTGTTCTCTCACAGAAACCACATTTATGTACATATCCATGCAAACCTGTTTATGCCTTGCAATTGGATGACTGAATAAACATTACTATCATCAAAGTTCACTCTGGATTAGCTGCAGTTCTTTCTAGCCGAATAATTAGGCCAGTTGAGTTCCAACCATCCCACTGCGCACAGAATATCCCACAGGCACAGTGTCGAATGTGGACGAGGTCGAACTGGAAGCCATATTAATCTTGGACTAAATCGGCCACCGTAGGAGTTAAAACGAAATCGGAATTGAACAGCACAGAAACTAAAATTCACTGGATGGTCATATACAAGTTCACCACTAGATGGGGGAAAATATCACACAGTGTAGCTTTAAAGCTCAAATCTGTGGTTTATTTATAAAGAGAGCACCTATTTAAAAAAATGATCTTGCATTTTTGGAGTTGTGAGCTCCAGTGGATCACCGGGCGCTCAGCGCTCATTAACCCCAGCGAGAGCAGCCTTTCCTCGGCCAGTCCTTCTGCCGTCTTCCACTGGCTCTGATGGCCTGTACTGGTTCATCTTGTGTGGATCTAAAGGCCGATCTTTGCTCTCATAAATCATCATTTGTTGTCTGCCAAATCGTTTTGACTGAGGGCAAAGAGAAGTTTCATAACTTTATTTTTTTAGGATATTTAAATATACATGCAGTGAAGATAATGTAGGCGTTGCCTGGACCACATGTGTGTGGCTATTAATGTTTAATATATTTTTTTAATGAAAATGAAAAGAGGCAGAGTGGTGTTTAATGACATATTTCTCCTGGAGCGCCTTGAACGTGCGTCTATTTCGCTTCAAACGCTCGATTTATACACGCGTCCAATTCACTGTGGACGCGCGAATGGATTCAAAATGTTCAAGCGTCCAACGAGACGTGGTAGACGCGATTTTGGTGTGAACGCAGCATAAGAGTCCTGACTCGAAGACGTCATCTACATGACAATATTCACTTAGTCACAGCGCCACCTGCTGGCCGCAGGAAGTGTGGCACATCAAAATTACTTCGCTATTTTTCTCCTATATTTAAGACATTTACATTTATGCATTTGGCAGACGCTTTTATCCAGAGCGACTTACAATGCACTTACTACAGGGCCAATCCCCCTGGAGCAACACGGAGTAAAGTGCCTTGCTCAAGGTGCCAACAAACAACTAGTCAGTTGTCCGACAGCTAGTTATCCATCCCTAATGTACTATATAAAGAACTTGCATTATTGGATAGAACATAACAACAACACAGTGATTCTTCCAAATGCCATAACTGATTAAAGGTTTCAAAGCTTTGGTATTTCAAACACACTACTCTTCTTAAAGGGTGAACTTTGCCTTTTGAAAGTGCAGCGAACCGAACGACGCACCTGAGCGCGCCAGCACCGAACAGAATGAAATCCAGCCCCCGTCCAACCCACTCAGCTTAATTGCTCTGCGACGGCAGAGAAGCGGGGAATCAATCATACTTCCATTCAATTAGCCAGCCGGCAGTTTGAGAGGAGGTGATGGACCTCTTTTAAACAAATGAAAAACAGGCAGGAAGACACAACCTTGCAGGACCTGTGAGGGAGACACTCTATACGGGGAGGACAATGCTTGTGTTTTTGTGCTCTAAGGTTTATGTAATCTGGCACAGGGGCTTTTTTTGTTTTTGAGGGATGAATGAAAGCCTGTTGACGAGAGTCCAAGAAAACACACGTATTATAGCGCATTACACTGACCCCAATCCGGGAAGACATTTGCACTTTCAAGTCAATATCAAACCAAAATGGATCTTATTAACGTCCTCCAAACATTCGCCTGATCTTATGGAGCGCTGCAGTGAGGATGTGTTTAACCTCCTTGGACCCACGAATAGACCTTTGTCCACTGTAGAGGACATTATATTTGAGTGAATTTCTCTGACGTCATACATGTCATATGTCACAGTCGGATGTCCTGTAAAGAGCATATTTGGGGCTTTTCAGAGATACCACATGTTTGGAGGTTTCACCAGGACAACAACTTCTTCTTGGTCTTTAAAAATGGCTGACATTAATGTTTAGCACTCTTATGGAAATATTATCATATTTTTTAATTATAATTTAAATCTGATTAATTTTCAAATTGTTTGTTAAAAATCCACATCTCAGGAAAATGTTATGGGGTTTCTAATCAAAATATGACTTTCTGTTACAAAACAGGGGCATTGATTTCATAAATGTCCACTGTTGAGACGCCAGGACTTAAATCATGTTTATCCGGCATTTTGGAGACATAACAAGTTAATAGGGAAAGAAATTACATATCAATATTCCTATGAAATATTAGATATTATTAAAATGTTGCCAATTATTACTCCCATTATTACACTTATTTTTTCATTACATGTTGCACCAAGAACACATTAATATGCAAATTAGATGCAGTGTATTGAATGGGAAAATCCAAGTATGGCCATTTCATATTTCATAAAGTAAAATGGTACATCAATGCATTCCGTTATATCTTTCAGAACATAATTCAGAATCATCTTTAAACAAAGTTTGTTTAAAAAAAATCCTGAAACCTAAAAATGTATTGGTGAATTAAAAATAAATCCCATTTGTTTTTGCCTATACATGTAAATTCATGTCATTTATTTTTTTTAACAACTGAGTCCTGGTGTCAACTACAGAGGACATATCATAACATGAGAATAAAATGTAATTTTTCAAAAATGTTTTTTTTCCCCCATTTGTTTCTTATGCTCTAAACAATGTAATGACATGAAAAAATACTAAATTCAAAACACTTTTTTTTTCTGGGTCCCAGGTTTAGGCCAACCCAGATTTACCCATTGCTTTTGATTATCACAGACACAAGTTGATGATACTGGCACATTTTGTCCATTGATATAATTCTCACAAATGAACACAACTTTTATGAATTTTGAAGCCTATCAGTAAAAATAAAAAGCTAACCGTTAGGCTATGAATGAAATACACCACACTCGCTCGACACCAAGCTTTCGACAACTCTTAGTCTTTATTTTGAAAGAAATATTCCTTGAAAGTGTGAGTTAATGTCCCGACAACGTCTGCAGCAACCGCCTATTTCAATTGCAGTGGGTTCACCGATACTCATATAATAACTTTCCCTCACACAATACACGTGAGAGCGAGTGGGGTGTTACTGGTGTGTTTTATGCCGTAGAGTAAAATGTGAAAAAATTCTGAGCTTGTGTTTAACCACAGACCTTATTTCAGGCTCCCACTCAAAAAACACATGCCAGACCATGGAACAGGAAATGCTAAAATGCTTTGGCCTACAAAAATACAGGTCATCTGTGTGCATTATTCTAAATAAAAATTGTATAAAAAAAAATGTCATACCTTACTCCACATCTGACACATCTTATTTGTCAAAACTTCACTGGATCCAATCAAGTCCTGTTCATTCGTTTTCATTTTCTTGCTAAATATTCAGTTTAACACAGAAATACAGAAGTAAAATGTAGCGTAACAACCATTTCATGCTGAAGTCCATGGTATCTTTTGCTCTCAGAAAGTCTATGCAAACAAAATAAATTAATTAATCGAATCCCGTTCATTTTCATTATGAGATGTTGCAGCTGTAATTCCTCACCATCAGCATTAACAAGTGTGTGTTCATCAACAAACCCGTGTGTGTGTTTCTGATTTATTGCGGCGCACATGTGGGAACTGTATCAATAACAGCGCATACGTTAGCCCAGCGCTAACATGAATGACTGATGGAGCATAAACGCTTGTGAAATAAATCTCGCTCCATCCTTTATCTTTACTCACAGTAGTAAGAACGACAGATGATCTGCATTAATACACACAGTTTTAGGCAAAGGTGGCCCACAGCTGATGAGCAGAAGTATTTCAGTAAGACATATCGTGAGTTAGCCGGAAACTTACACAATATAAAACACAAATTTGTGTATTTTGAACACCCGGGAGAAAATGTACACATCAATAATTATTCATACGTACAGGTTGTGATTCTGAGGAGCTGGTCCACATAAACTGGTATTGACCCATCTCTAAGAGCAAGCGTTTTGTTAATCCGAGATTTGAGACGCAGTCGTCAGTAAAATGGCGTTTGACGGCGGGTCAAGTTTGTGGGCGGATGATGTTCAACATAGGTGGGCATTATGCA
The DNA here is from genome assembly GCF_949357685.1 of Gobio gobio. Lineage (NCBI taxonomy): Eukaryota > Metazoa > Chordata > Actinopteri > Cypriniformes > Gobionidae > Gobio > Gobio gobio. The sequence goes on from NC_137118.1 coordinate 3,163,488, forward strand.
AATGTCTTTTCTAGTGACATAGAACCGGATTCAAATTACAAACGACTCGTTTAGGCGATTCAGAGTCGATTCTTTCTTTTGGGAGACAATAACTTAATTTATCCTTCCAACTTTTGAACCTTTACATTCACAAACAGCGATATTACACACTGCATGAGAGGGAATATTCGAAAAACCATAATAAGAGCACTTTAAATGCTCATTTATAGACACACGCAGATCCGTACACACTGTCCCCTTTGAGATGAAGCATCCTGATCTCTGAACAGTAAAAAGACAAGACAATCTGGTCTTTGGCTCTCTCTTATCCACTCCTGACCTCCCAAGAGGCACATTTAGGGAAAAACGAAAAAGAGAGAAGACCTTAAGCCGAGTTCTAATTAATATCTGGCCCAGAAAACATCATTCACGGAAGTGCAAATAACGGCTGTGGATGCCAACGGTGGTTTATAAGTAATGACTTGTGAATCCTTGAGGAGCGTCTCTCTCTCTCTCTCTCTCTCTCTCTCTCTCTCTCTCTCTCTCTCTCTCTCTCTCTCTCTCTCTCTCTCTCTCTCTCTCTCTCTCTCTCTCTCTCTCTCTTCTTGGCCACTGCTGTCAGCCTTGTTTGTCCCAGTGCAGGTCTAAATTTGTCCATATAGACTGTCGAAGCGGAGGCTAGTTCATTCTGCCGTCAGCTGAAATGAAAACAAGCTGAGGGGAGCCACGCTCGCTTCTCTTAAGTGTCAGGTCTGATCACAGTGGAGATGAACACACAGTCCTAGAGGCCTAGGGGAGGCAATGAGCTGGATTGGTTTATTGATCAAATATTCCTCACTGTGTTTTGTGGTTTCAGCTGCAAGCTATTACTCAGAAAATGAAATTCAATTACAGGCAATAGGAGAGCCGCATGGGGTTTAAAGCGTTGCAAGGATCTGATGGTATTCTGAGCACTTGAGAGCATGCAAAGGATAAGAAAGACACTCTATAAGTTCAAAGGATAAGTAAGATACTCTACAAACGTTGCTTGGCGAATGCATTTAACATGCATTATTGCATTACTGATCAAAAAGCAAACTTAGATCAATATGTCCAAAAATAAAATAATACGTCATTTTCTAAATGGCCCTGCTATAGCTATCCAAAGGGTAAAGTTCAATTTTATTTTATAAATATTGACCAAGAGAGTCCAGAGAATTGTACTGCATTGGTTTTATTGAGAAAAATCTAGGACTAGTTCACAAAAGTAGGTTTTTTACATAATCGCGAACATTTAATGAACGATTTGATTGACAGCAGTGACTAGGAATCGAATCGAGGCCTTGTGAATTGGAATCCAAGTGAATCGAGGCCTTGTGAATCGTAATCGAATCAAGGCCTTGTGAATCAGAATCGCATCGAGGCCTTGTGAATCAGAATCGAATCGAGGCCTTGTGAATCAGAATCGTATCGAGGCCTTGTGAATCAGAATCGCATCGAGGCCTTGTGAATCAGAATCGAATCGAGGCCTTGTGAATCAGAATCGTATCGAGGCCTTGTGAATCAGAATCGTATCGAGGCCTTGTGAATCAGAATCGTATCGAGGCCTTGTGAATCAGAATCGAATCGAGGCCTTGTGAATCAGAATCGTATCGAGGCCTTGTAAATCAGAATCGAATCGAGGCCTTGTGAATCAGAATCGAATCAAGGCCTTGTGAATGGGAGTCGAATCGGGGCCTTGTGAATCTGAATCGAAGTTAATCGAAGCCTTGTGAATGGGAATCGAATCGAGGCCTTGTGAATCTGAATCGAAGTGAATCGAGGCCTTGTGAATCGTAATCGAATAAAGGCCTTGTGAATCGTAGCCTTGTGAATGGGAATCGAATCGAGGCCTTGTGAATCTGAATCGAAGCGAATCGAGGCCTTGTGAATCGTAATCGAATCAAGGCCTTGTGAATCGTAATCGAATCAAGGCCTTGTGAATCAGAATCGAATCGAGGCCTTGTGAATCAGAATCAAATTGAGGCCTTGTGAATCAGAATCTAATCGAGGCCTTGTGAATGGGAATCGAATTGGGGCCTTGTGAATCTGAATCGAAGTGAATCGAGGCCTTGTGAATGGGAATCGAATCGAGGCCTTGTGAATCTGAATCGAAGCAAATCGAGGCCTTGTGAATCGTAATCGAATCAAGGCCTTGTGAATCGTAATCGAATCAAGGCCTTGTGAATCTGAATTGAAGCGAATCAAGGCATTGTGAATCATAATCGAATCGAGCCCTTGTGAATCAGAATCAAATCGAGGCCTTGTGAATCAGAATCGAATCGAGGCCTTGTGAATCAGAATCTAATCGAGGCCTTGTGAATGGGAATCGAATCGGGGCCTTGTGAATCTAAATCGAAGTGAACAGAGGCCTTGTGAATGGGAATCGAATCGAGGCCATGTGAATCTGAATCGAAGCGAATCAAGGCCTTGTGAATCTGAATCTAATCTAATCAAATCGAATTGAGTCCTTGTGAATCAGAAATCTGAAATTGAATCGAGGCCTTGTAAATCTGAATTGGAATCGAATCGAGGCCTTGTGAATCTGAATCGAAGCGAATCGAGGCCTTGTGAATCTGAATCGAAGCGAATCGAGGCCTTGTGAATGGGAATAGAATCGAGGCCATGTGAATCTGAATCGAAGCGAATCAAGGCCTTGTGAATCTGAATCTAATCTAATCAAATCGAATTGAGTCCTTGTGAATCAGAAATCGAATCGAATCGAGGCCTTGTGAATCTGAATCAAATCGAGGCCTTGTGAATCAGAATAAAATCGAATCAAGGCCTTGTGAATCAGAATCTAATCGAATCAAGGCCTTGTGAATCGGAATCAAATCGAATCAAGGCCTTGTGAATCAGAATCGAATCAAATCAAGGCCTTGTGAATCGGAATCAAATCGAATCAAGGCCTTGTGAATCAGAATCGAATCAAATCAAGGCCTTGTGAATCGGAATCAAATCGAATCAAGGCCTTGTGAATCAGAATCTAATCGAATCAAGGCCTTGTGAATCAGAATCTAAGCCTGCATCTCAATGTGCATACTATCTATTCTATTATGATAGTAATATTCAATCCTATTTAGGGCGGAGAGGGTGGATAGTATGCACATTGAGATGCAGGGTAATCGAATCAAGGCCTTGTGAATCAGAATCGAATCAGGACGTCTGTATCGATACCAAGCCCTATTAAATATCATTATATTAATTTGATATACTATATATAAAACTGCGTGATAAGATAACCAACATACTGTGCACCCCTGATAGTAATATCTATGATTAATATGATTAAGCAGCATATCGTAATTTGATTAAAGCTGTAGATTGACAGTTCTAATAATACAAATTCAGAATTGCATTCATTGTACGATTGTTGTTTTATAAATATTTCTTTAGAAGGCACACAATAGACACTGGTTTTGAGGCTGAAATAAATCTAAATCTGATTATAGCTCTACAAAAGAAAGTGTGTATGATGGGAGCGGGAGGGGGCCGATGATCTGAAGCGCAGCTGCTGTCAGTGTGTGTGTGTGTGTGTGTGTGAAGAGGCCAAGGGCGGACGTGGCCACACTGACCCGATGATAAACAGCATCCTTTCATCCAGACAACACCTGGACACAGGTCTGCTCTACTGGACACAATACACAGCTATTAGTTTTGCTTAATTGTCAGATCAATGTTGTCATGATCAGACATCAGAGGACGAGTCGTGTGTGTGTGACGCTGATCAAACACTGATCATGAAGAATCCATGAGAGGGACGGCTCGCCCAAAAATGAGCTGTACCGAACACAAACCTGCTGAATTTTCAATTCTAGAAACTAGATTAAGCCATATTATGATCCTATTTGTGTGTGTATCCTTTAAAAAATACAATGTGATCTCAATTTCAAATGTAAAACTTAAATATGTGACCTTAAATCATCCAAAAAGACCCTGAACATGATCTACACTCGACATAAAGGGAAACTCTCGCCATCACAGATGAGTGAACACGGCATATGATGCTCCAACATGCAAATACTTCCGTCTGCAACAGATATTTCCTCCATCATTGATTCTATCATGACACAGCTGTGGTGTAGAGCGTGCCGTGTTTCATTACCATAGGCGCTCCCTTGAGCTTGTTTTGTGTGTGGGTTTGTGTAGATTTGTGTAGCTCTGGATGTGTGTGGTTACAGCTGCGAGAGACGGGGGTTTAATGAGCTTTAGGAGAGCGTTCCTCTATCCATTAGTGTCTATCAGGACGCCCCATGGGCTCGCAGGGCCTGCTCACCACAGGAGGAGGAAACAGCCTCCATCCCAACCTCCATTTTTAGCCACACATCCCCATTTATCAGAGCACAACAACTAAACCAGACTGTGCTAGATAACATCACCCAAGGTTTACTGTCAGCTAAAGTAGAACGGGTATTCCTGTTTGACTTGATTTGGAATGGAGAGATCATTAACATACTGCGGAGTAAAAACGCTGTATATTATTTAAAATACTGCCATCATGAATTTCACAATTCAGATATGAGGGTGGGTCACAAGGATTGTCGCGAAAAGAATTGTGATAATAAGATGCAACTAAACATATAATTGTGCATTTAGAATAGCAAAATATATTTTCAAATATTCTTATAGTGGTAAAGTATGTGCAACCAATCAAACTCTATAATATTTTGGCAAAAATGTCACTTGGAGACACAATGCCAACATGAAGCGGTTGCAAGGATAAAAAAAAATATATATATATATATATATTTTTTTTTTTTTAATTAAACTAAATTAAATATAAAATAAAAAGCATGGAGTGGTTGCAAGGAAAAATTCAATACAATAAAATTAAATAAAATTAAATTAAGTAAAATTAAATTAAATTAAATTAAATAAAATACAATTTTATTAAAAAAACGTAATTAAATTAAATAATAAAGAAATAAAATAAAAAGCATGGAGTGGTTGCAAGGAAAAATAAAATAAAATAAATAAAATAAAATAAAATAAAATTAAATAAAATAAAATTAAATAAAATTAAAAAAATAAAATTAAATTAAATAATAAAGAAATAAAATCAAAAAAGCATGTAGTGGTTGCAAGAAAAAATTTAATAAAATTAAATAAAATTACATAGAATAAAATAAAATTATATATATATTATATTATATATATATATATTTTTTTTTAATTAAATTAAATAAAATTAAATAATAAAGAAATAAAATAAAAAGCATGGAGTGTTTGCAAGGAAACATAAAATAAAATTGAATAAAATAAAATAAAATAGAATTAAATTTAATTAAATAGAATAAAATAAAATAAAATAATATATTTTTTTTTTATTTATTAAATTAAATAAAATGACATAATAAATAAATAGTATAAAAAGCATGGAGTGTTTGCAAGGACAAATAAAATTGAATTAAATAAAATTAAAATAGAATAAAATAAAACAAAATTAAATTAATAAAGAAATAAAATAAAAAGCATGGAGTGTTTTCAAGGAAAAATAAAATAAAATTGAATTAAATTAAATAGAATAAAATAAATATATGTTTTAATTAAATTAAATAAAATTGAATAATAAAGAAATAAAACAAAAAGCATGGAGTGGATGCAATGAAAAATAAAATAAAATAAAAAAGATAAACGCATGGAGCAGTTGCACGGTAAAATAAAAAATGTAATCATACAACATGCAAAAAAATGTGCCAACATACAATATAAAATCTAGATTCTGAAGCAAAAGCAGTTGAGGAAGACTATAGTACAATACTGGACCTTCAAGAAGAAAAGAAAAAGCACAAGCTAAACCATTGCTGTCCTTAACATAAACCACCCAATGATCCAGCATTGAGGAGCGCAGCAGCCAGAGCGCTGTACTAATGTACAAGAAGAGTGATGAAGAGTGGTCTGAGAGTCACTGCTTCTCTATCCATCAGCTCTTATTCAATGACAACCTGCATTCTTCCCCAGTCAGACGCCACCATCACCAGAGGAGCTCTGAAACACACCCACATCCCCCTTCTCCTTTTCACACACACACACACACACACACACACACACACACACACACACACACACACACACACACACACACACACACACACACACACACACACACACACACACACACACACACAGTCACCCTGTCCCCGCACTCCAGAGGGAACAGAACAAAGGGGATCTCCACTTTTCTCTCAGGACTATTATTAGATCTTCAGCCCAGCGACAAAATAATCATACGTTCAGCTGAATCACCACACAGAAGCTGAAGAGCGAGGATACACGGAAGAACATGCATTATTGAGGGATCTGAATTCATGAAATAAATGCATACACAGTTACACACCACTCGGACTATAAAATAATGATGCATCGCAGAGCCAAATGGTTAAATCGATCAGGTTAAGGTCATTCACACATCAGTCTCAGGCACAATGACCATAACCCTCTCCTGAGGGTCAGGAGCATCTGACAATCCACACACACTGGGGTATCGAGCACTAGATGTGTGTGTGTGTGTGTGTGTGTGCGAGAGCAAAGGGGATTCTCCACAGCAGGCATGGCAACATTTGAATGAAATTAAAACACAGAAAACAATAACCTCTCTGTGGGGGTCAAGGTTTGCTGGACACACAGTTTAGATCCAAATTGATCAAATGCGTTCAAACCAAATATTCAAGATTTCAATCATTTATGCTACTCGAGTGTCCAAAGGTCACATTTTAGATTGACCACTCATCTGAATAGTCACGTTATGATTCATATCTAATAACACAGATTATAAACGGTGCCTAATAATATTAAGAATATTCTTATTATCGATGTCAAATTATATATTTATAATATTTAAATAATAATCAGTGCATAATAATATACAGATCTCTAATAATATTCGGATTATAACCAAATAATATTCCAAATGTCTAATAATATTCAGACTATTCAAATTATAATCCATGTCTAATATTTCTTATAATATTCATAGAATCAGTGTCTAATAATATTCAAAATATTCAGATTATAATCCATGTCTAATAATATTCAGAATACAATTAACGTTGATTTATTTCTTAGAATATTTACAGAATTAATATCAAATAATATTCAGACTATTTAAATAAAAATAATAATAATCAATGTCTAGTAATTCTCTGAATATTCTTGTCCATGTCAAATAATATTCAAATATTTAAATTATAATTAATGCCTATTAATATTCAGAATATTCAGATTATGTCGAATATTTCTAAGAATATTCATAGAATTAATGTCAAATAATATTCAGAATACTCAGATTATATAATCAATGTCTCATAACATTCAGACTATTTAAATAATAATAATAATACTACATGTAATTCTCAGATTATTCTTATCAATGTCAAATAATTTCATACTATTCAAATAATAATTAATGTCTAATAATATTCAGACTATTTAAATTATAATCCATGCCTAATATTTCTTAGAACATTCAGAGAATTAATGTCAAATAATAATTACAGAATATTCAAATAATAATTAGTCAAATAATATTCAGAGTGTTCCGATAATAATCAATGTCAAATAACATTCAACCTATTTAAATAATAATAATAATAATCAATGTCTAGTAATTATTTGAATATTCTTATCCATGTCAAATAATATTCAAATATTCAAATTATAATTAATGCCTATAAATATTTATAATATTCAGATTAAAATCCATGTCCAATAATATTCAGAGTATTCCAATTAATCAATGTTGAATATTTCTATTCATAGAATTAATATCCAATAATATTCAGAATATTTAAATAATAATACAAGTAATTCTCAGAATATTCTTATTATCAATGTCAAATAATATTCCGAATACTAAAGTCTAATAACATTCATACAATTGAAATAATAATCAATGTCTAATAGAACATTCATAGAATCAACGTATAATAATATTCTAGTGTGATGGTGATGTACAGCCCTGAAAGAAAAGCCGATAAAATATACACCATTATAGCCACAAAATGGATGCAGAAAAATATGAAACGTGAGACCAAAAATAAATCAATGTGTCCCAGATGAAAACACCTGAGTCAGGAGATGTGCAACTATCTGTCCATTTATCAGCAGAGCCATTAGATGCTCATGAGTCGCTATCTCATGCTCATAAAGCTCATAAAGCTTCTTCTGCTGGGGTTGAATGGGCTATTTATAGCAAGCCAATGACGTAGTTTCTCAAACGTAACCCCTTCCCACAGATCTCGCCCAGAATCCCAAAGCTCGCGAGATCTCACTACACTGGGATGCTCTCGTGTGAATGTATGTGGAGATGTAGACAGGTGTGTCTCGATGCACACACAACCACAGGAATCACGAGAGGGGAAAAGCTGACCGGGATGCACGGGATCGAAACCAGTCGTGGATGCGGTGTGTGTTCGCTCAGATTACAAACTGATAAACGATGAAGAGATATCGATATCAGCTGATCAGCGATGACGCAAAATACAGAGGATTACAGACGCGCGTAAAGGAGGTGTAATGCGTTCAAAAAACAGTGCTTTCACATCACATCTGTCATATTTTCCCTTATAGCCTATATGGTTATTATGATATCAATTAGTACATCTGGCAATATAATAATAATCATAGCGACACATGAACTATTACAGTTTGGAGGAAAAGCTCATATTTTAGTCTTTGAAAGTGGCTAAAACTGAAACTTGTCGAAATGCACAAACCATTGAGATGTGGAACAGTGAGGAACTGAAGTATTATTAATAATAATAATCATATCCGACACTGTGCTTCAGTTATTACGCGTGATGCATGTCCCTGCGCTTCTCTCTCTCTCTCTCTCTCACACACACACACACACACACACACACACACACACACACACACACTCACTCACTCACTCTCTCTCACACACACACCCACACACACACACACACACACACACACACACACACACACACAGAGATAACAGTGCTTCTACTTCTATGCAATTCTCCTTCACATCACCAGAAATGAGTTTCCCTTTGCCCTTGCTCCTCATATTCTTGTTACGCGCTCTAATGTTAATGTTATACAGTGAGTGAAACGCATGCATCGCTACTTAACTATTTGCACAGGTGCTGGAGACACAGGTCGAGGCATTCCCCTTCCACCTCGTCCTCCGAGATGAGGTCCGACAAGGGGCGCATGGGCAGCGGTCCGTCCTCTTGGAGAGGTGGCCTCATCTCGCGCAGGAACAGCTCCAGGAACCTCTTGAAGGTTTTCTCCTCGTTGGCAGAGCCGGCCATCGCTTCTCATTCCTGGAGAGACCCGAGACAGCTGGAGCCGGGAAACAAGTCTACACTACTTTGAGTCGTAGGCTGGAGCGACTCTCTAGTCGCGCGAGTTGGGGAGGGCGCGCGGAACGCGCGTGAACAGAGAGAGGAGTCGCGCAACAGACCGATGTGACGTCACAGGGGGGCGGGGCGTGATGGAGAGGGGGGGCGAATTAACTTTTTCATTTAATTCCCCATTTGTGACGAAAATGCACTTTTACTTCTTTTATTTTATTTTATTGACGACAGAACGAGTAGCAAACATGATATTTTAAACATTTAAAAACTTTCCAATTCAATCAGATTCCACTATAAACAAGATTAGTGATGAATTTATGCTTTCGTTTATGTAAATGCATTTTGCCAGGAGTAGCCTATAAATAAATAAATGTTGCTATTCAATATTGTGTATCATAATACACAATAATATCCTTTAATGTAA
>NC_137118.1:3178231-3188231 GCF_949357685.1 Gobio gobio
GTTACAAAGTCCATCTCACTACAGTGGTTCTACAATAACTTTATGAATCGGCGACAATAGTTTTTGTGCGCAAAAAAACCCTAAATAACGACTTATATAGTGATGACGATTTCAAAACAAGGCATCATGAAGCTTCGAAGCGTTATGAATCAGTGAGTCGAATCATGATTCGGATCGCGTGTCAAACCGCCAAACTGCTGAAATCACGTGACTGGCGATCCAAACCGCTGAATCGACTAACTGATTCATAACGCCCTGAACCGCTGAATCGACCCGCTGATTCATAACGCTCTGAACCACTGAATTGACTCACTGATTCATAATGCTCTGAACCACTGAATCGAATCACTGATTCATAAGGCTCTGAACTGCTGTATCGACTCACTGATTCATAATGCTCTGAACCGCTGAATCGACTCACTGATTCATAACGCTCTGAACCACTGAATCGACACACTGATTCAAAATGCTCTGAACCGCTGAATCGACTCACTGATTCATAATGCTCTGAACCGCTGAATTGACTCGCTGATTCATAACGCTCTGAACCGCTGAATCGACTCACTGATTCATAAGGCTCTGAACCGACTCACTGATTTATAACGCTCTGAACCGACTCACTGATTCATAACGCTCTGAACCACTGAATCGAATCACTGATTCATAACGCTCTGAACCACTGAATCGACTCACTGATTCATAACGCTCTGAACCGCTGAATTGACTCACTGATTTATAACGCTCTGAACCGACTCACTGATTCATAACGCTCTGAACCGCTGAATCCACTCACTGATTCATAACGTTCTGAACCGCTGAATCGACTCGCTGATTCATACTGCTCTGAACCGCTGAATCGATTCACTGATTCATAATGCTCTGAACCGCTGAATCGACTCAATTATTCATAATGCTCTGGGGCCTCATTTATAAACGTTGCGTACGCACAAAAGAAGGCGTACGCTGCTCTCTACGCAATAATTGGTATTTATAAAAAGCAAACTTGACGGGAAAATGTGCGGTCCTTCACGCAAGCTCTGACCCAGGCGTACGCACAAAAACGGATGAAATGAGAAATGGCGACACCGTCGGCAGATGGAAGAAACACGTGAAAGTGTGTGAAACTGTAGACCGTTGTGTAAAAGAAATGGCAATAGGCTATGTCTCTCATAAATAACTTGAAGACTTCACAAAACAAGTATTACAATTAACAGCCTACACGAACACTCGTTTGATCGATCTGCAGTGTAAAACAAACAAAATCAAACGAAAATTACAACAGAAATGCAAAAAAAAAAAAAGTGAAATATGTTCTGCAAAAATATTGACATGTTATGCAATTCATCCTCATATATAATATGGTAAACAGAACGAAATAATGTACAAAACTGATATTCTCGTCAATGTGTCCGTCTGGCGGAGCAGATATAGATGCAATTAGATAGACAGATAGATAGATAATTAGGGAGATAGATAAATAGATAAATAGATAGATAGATGTATTAATGGTCCACTGGGGAAAGTTGTTTTCATAGTAAAAAATTCTTCATCAGCTACGGAATCATGGTATTCATGCAAATGCCTTTAGTTTGTTTTATTTTCGATAAAATAACTGACGTATGTCTCAACCACTCAGAAAGCTGCAAGAAATTACATTTGCACTGAACTATTTCCCATTTACACGTAGATAATAGGGATAGGGATTAATAGGGATTCCCCAATAATTGCCGCCAGTCTCTCATCAAGAGGGGTCCGCTCCGGTGTCCCGTCTCCCCCACCCGTGGCAGACACACTCTGGCGATGGTGCGCTAGACGCTTTGTTGCCTCGACTTTGATGTCCGACCATTTCTTTTTTTTTCGGCCACGGTCCGAGGTTGTGAGGCTACAGCATTTACGGCGTCTGCAACCTTTTGCACTTCAAGTGCCTTTTTGGCATTAGTAATGGCCACACTGTGCCCTCCAAAAAATATTTTTCTCCTCTTTTCCACCTCGCCAACGATAATTTCTACTTCACATTGAGTGAAGTTACGTTTTTTTGATTTCCTCTCTGTATTTGCCATGATTTCGCAATCGATGAATATTAATTTGTGGGCGTTTCACGGACTATTTATGGGCAACTATGGGCGTGACATGAAGCCGCAAAAGCTGCGCTACATTTAGAATTGATTGTGATTTATTAAGGGAAAACTGCGTAGGATGTGCGTGCGCACGGTTTTATAAATCCGAATATTTCTGTGCGTACGCACGTCCTATATTTCATCCGTACGCCACTTCTGACGCAAATCCTACGCAAAGTTTTATAAATGAGGCCCCTGAACTTCTGAATCAACTCAATGATTCATAACACTCTGAACCGCTGAATCGACTCACTGATTCATAACGCTCTGACCCGACTCACTGATTCATAACGCTCTGAACGACTCACTGATTCATAACGCTCTGAACCGCTGAATCGACTCACTGATTCATAACGCTCTGAACCGCTGAATCGACTCGCTGATTCATAACGCTCTGAACCGCTGTATCGACTCAATGATTCATAACGCTCTGAACCACTGAATCGAATCACTGATTCATAATGCTCTGAACCGCTGTATCGACTCACTGACTCATAACGCTCTGAACCGCTGAATCGACTCACTGATTCATAACGCTCTGAACCGCTGAATCGACTCACTGATTCATACTGCTCTGAACTGCTGAATCGACTCACTGATTCATAACGCTCTGAACCGCTGAATCGACTCACTGATTCATAACGCTCTGAACCGCTTAATCGACTCACTGATTCATAACGCCCTGAACCGCTGAATCGACTCACTGATTCATACCGCTCTGAACCACTGAATCGACTCACTGATTCATAACGCTCTGAACTGCTGAATCGACTCACTGATTCATAACGCTCTGAACCGCTGAATCGACTCACTGATTCATAACGCGTCGAAGCTTCATGATGCCTTGTTTTGAAATCGTCATCACTATATAAGTCGTTATTTAGGGTTTTTTTGCGCACAAAAACTATTCTCGCCGATTCATAAAGTTATTGTAGACCCACTGTAGTGAGATGGACTTTGTAACGACGTCTTTAGTGTCTTTTAAGGGTCTTGAGAGTGTAAAGTGCATTGAGCCAATGATAGAACTGAAACCGTTAGAATGTTCGGTAGACTTTATCCATTTTTACTTTGTCTTTTTATTCTCAGAAATTTTCTGGAGACCCCTTAGAACCTTCTGGAGGACACATAAACAGCCAAATTATTCAATACACGGTCACAAATTTAGTTAATTGCATATTATGGCACCAAGTTTTGGCTCATTCAATTTAAGTGACATGATTAATGACTGGTGATTGAGTAATCGCTGCAGAAAAACATTTTGCATGTATTATGTCCAGGAGATTAGCTGGGGAAGGTGATGGGGGATAATAAATGGCAATATTTCAATAAATATATGGCCTGGTCCGTCATCCAATTTCCAAGTTGGAAAGTTTTGGTCACTTTGGAACAGCTTTGCATTATTTCCTCCTGGATTGTATCACTCTCTGATTGTCCGGTGGGAAATTTATATCAGTGATCCACTAATACCACAATAACACGAAGGGCCAACAATCAATACTTTATTATATTAATAATCCAAGAAGTAATTGTTGAATGAGAGTTTTCACATAATATATATATAAGTATCTTTACATTCCTGACAGATCCTCCATCCGAGGGCGTTTGCTGTTTCCTGAAGATGAATCTTCATGTCTGGGTTCATCCGGGGCGTCCCTGAAACCCTGGACCTGTGTGAGATCAGTAAGAAAATACGGTCAATATTTTTTATATAATAATGCATGTGTGTCAATGGCATGACATGCATATTTTTGTGTCCAAGTGTCTTATTTCCTTTTAAAATATTTTGATAAATTCATCACATACATCACTTTATTCTATAAAATGTATTAAAAAATATCTTATGTCATTTAATAATATTTTTGATTTTTGGACTGGAAACAAGACAAAAATACTAAGTAGGAAAACCATTTTTTGCAGTGTGCGCTTGCCCATTTTTCCTGCTTCTAACACATCAACTTTGAGGACAAAATGTTCACTTGCTGCCTAATATATCCAGAGATCATCAGTGTTATTCACCGGTCATAATGTTATACCTGATTGGCATCATAATTTATACGCCTGACATAAAAACAGAAATATAACACTTTGTTATTTAACAACTGAAACTTGTTTAAAGTAAACACATTGCTGATGACTGTAAATATGCATCACATCAGCTTTGAAAACCTTTTTTGAAGCTTTATTTGTCAATGACCCACACATACACTCACCTAAAGGATTATTAGGAACACACACTAATACTGTGTTTGACCCCCTTTCACCTTCAGAACTGCCTTAATTCTACGCAGCATTGATTCAACAAGGTGCTGAAAGCATTCTTTAGAAATGTTGGCCATATTGATAGGAGAGCATCTTGCAGTTGATGGAGATTTGTGGGATGCACATCCAGGGCACGAAGCTCCCGTTCCACCACATCCCAAAGATGCTCTATTGGGTTGAGATCTGGTGACTGTGGCGGCCATTTTAGTTCAGTGAACTCATTATCATGTTCAAGAAACCAATTTGAAATGATTGGAGCTTTGTGACATGGGGCATTATCCTGCTGGAAGTAGCCATCAGAGGATGGGGACATGGTGGTCATAAAGGGATGGACATGGTCAGAAACAATGCTCAGGTAGGCCGTGGCATTTAAACGATGCCCAATTGGCACTAAGGGGCCTAAAGTGTGCCAAGAAAACATCCCCCACACCATTACACCACCACCACCAGCCTGCACAGTGGTAACAAGGCATGATGGATCCATGTTCTCATTCTGTTTACGCCAAATTCTGACTCTACCATCTGAATGTCTCAACAGAAATCCAGACTCGGAGAGCTTGTGCAAATTGTCGCCTCTTTTTCCTATTTGTAGTGGAGATGAGTGGTACCCGGTGGGGTCTTCTGCTGTTGTAGCCCATCCGCCTCAAGGTTGTGTGTGTTGTGGCTTCACAAATGCTCTGCTGCAGACCTCGGTTGTAACGAGTGGTTATTTCAGTCAGAGTTGCTCTTCTATCATCTTGAATCAGTCGGCCCATGACCTCTGACCTCGAGCATCAACAAGGCATTTTCTCCCACAGGACTGCCGCATACTGGATGTTTTTCCCTTTTCACACCATTCTTTGTAAACCCTAGAAATGGTTGTGCGTGAAAATCCCAGTAACTGAGCAGATTGTGAAATACTCAGACCGGCCCGTCTGGCACCAACAACCATGCCACGCTCATAATTGCTTAAATCACCTTTCTTTCCCATTCCGACATTCAGTGTGGAGTTCAGGAGATTGTCTTGACCAGGACCACACCCCTAAATGCATTGAAGCAACTGCCATGTGATTGGTTGATTAGATAATTGCATTAATGAGAAATTGAACAGGTGTTGCTAATAATCCTTTAGGTGAGTGTGTACACACATTCCCCACTGTTACTATCAAACTTACCGTAATCTGATATTCTATTGTGGCCTCCATTTGACTTGGGGACTTGTACAGGGAGGCAAGCCTAAGCAAAAAGCAGACAAGTGAGAAAAGCATTAAATGACTTGCACAAAGCACACTCTCTTCCTCTCTGACCTTGTCTGCTCGGTTTAAAAAGCAAGAGGGTCTGCGGCAACTCAAAAGCAGGAAGGCTGAACTGTACAGCCAGAGGGAAGACCTTCAACTTTACAGAAGGAGACGAGCGAGCGAGATGGAGATGCACTCTGAGCCTCTCCGCTGCTGGAAAGTAATCGACTGGCAGGTATGCGGGATGCATTATGAATAAGGTCTGGCTACAAAAGGCAAAGCGAGCTACTTGTTCAAAGTGATTCATTCCATCACCCACGGAGGTGAAGGGTAAAGTGTTTATGCAACATACTCTCACTCTCTCTCTCTGAGACACATTTGGCTGAGAACACCGCAGATGTTTTTCTTTTTTTCTTCTCTATAGCAACATTTTGCTGTGTCAGGTTGAGTGGACTAAAAGACTAAATCCAGCCACAATGAACACCTTCCCACACATTTAGCAAATTAAAAGCGTGTGTTTACCTCCTCAGTCCCTCCCAATGCAGGATGAGCCTCTGCGTGGCGGCATGACCCCAACTCTCACCTGAAGTGTGGATTATAATTGTCAGGACAGAGACTACGCCAAGCAAAACATGAATGCGCTCATATGTGTTACGTCTTACCTAATGCAGGAACCAGCTTGGATTGGCCACTTGAAACTCTTGTGGTCATCTGATTGGTCAAAACAACCTAAGAACAAATGGTAACTTAATTCAATTATTCTACATTCTAAAAATTGCTGGGTTAAATATAAACCTAGTTAGGTTGAAAATGGACTAACCAAGCAATTGGGTTGTTTTAACCCAGCGGTTGGGTAAAATGTTTGCTTAAAACAACCCAATTGCTGGGTTAGTCCATTTTCAACCTAACTAGGTTTATATTTAACCCAGCAATTTTTTTTAAAGTGTATTAATTAAATATATTTTAATTTTATATTACTGTCAAAAATTATTCAGACACCAGATATAAAATAAAACAAACTGTGTATTCTTCATACAGTGACTAACGGAGTAAAATTTGGGAGCAAAATTGTTTGACCTGAGCATGATTCGCTGAAGTGTTTGTTCTTTAATTGCTAATGTGACCCCACAGACAAAATGAAGCATTGATTGGTCATTGGTTGAGATAAACTGGTATTATTTAATTGATTTCTTAAATTTAACAGTTGATTGTAATCCATTACATCCCTTTCTATCAGAGTGATCTGACATTATCAAGATGAGTTTGTTCAGTTTAACTCTGCGTTATTGTCATATTTTATTACCATTTTCTAAACTATCATTTCTGAGGTATGAGGTGCTCAGTATATAATATAAATGTATATATAATAAAAAAATTATATACACTATTCAATTACTTTTTGTTTGTATTTCTGTGGCAAATACACTCCTTCAGGATTCAAGCAAGTTTCGGAAAGTTTTTTTCGTTTTTTCAAAAGCCCCATAGACATGGAAAAAGACACAGACACACACACACACACACCCACACACACAGACAGACAGACAGACAAAGACAGACAGACACACAAACCCACAGACAGACAGACACACACACACACAAACACATACACAGACAGACACACACACAAACACATACACAGACAGACAAAGACAGACACAAACACACACACACACACACACACACACACACACACACACACACACACACACACACACACACACACACACACACACACACACAGACAGACAAAGACAGACACACACACAAACACATACAGACACACACAGACAGACAGACAGACAGACAGACAGACAGACACACACACACACACACACACACACACACACACACACACACACACACACACACACACACACACACACACACACACACACACACACACACACACACACACAGACAGACAGACAGACACACACACACACAAACAAACAAACACATACACAGACACACACACAGACAGACAGACAGACACACACACACACACACACAGACACACACAGACAGACAAAGACAGACACACACACACACACACACAAAAACATACACAGACACAGACAGACAGACAGACACACACACACACACACACACACACACACACACAGACACACACACACACACACACACACACACACACACACACACACACACACACACACACACACACACACACACACACACACACACACACACACACACACACACACACACACACACACACACAGACAGACAGACACACACACAAACAAATACACACACACACACACACACACACACACACACACACACAGACACTAGAGGTGCACGATATATCGATTCAATATCGTTATCGCGATATCACGTTGCCCGATATTATATTGTAAGTCTCACACACACACACACACACACACACACACTTGTCGGGGCTGGCTCCACGCACACACCAGCGCACAACAAAACGAAGAGAAAGAAAAGAAAGGACCTTAAGAGAGAGCGAAGGGAGCGAGTGGAGCAAAAGAAAGAACACAAAAGTAAGAAAATGAGTGTTGCTAGTTAAGTGCTTACTTAGTGTTGCTATAGTGCTAGTTAAGAACCACCACAAGCCACTTTACAATGGGTGGTTTTGCAATAATTAATTATTTTTATTTCTCTCCGTTTTAAATATTTATCTCAGTTTATTTCGGCTCTGTTTGAGTGTGCCTGTGAGTCTATGCGCTGATATGAGCAGATATCCGATCACTATGCTCAAGATAGGGGGTGTTTAGCCACGCTTGCAATGCTGGTGTCAGAGTTATACTCACGGAACACTTTAGTTATTCACAAAATTAATTATTTGAATGCGGTCTAAATCCTTATACAGGTTAAATGTTTCATTCATCATTGTTTTAACATGCGCTGAGCGCGTGCACGGACGCCTGTCAAACACATGATTACTGGACTAAGTCTTATCGCGCTAATACTGTCAAATACAAACATGGTTAACATAAACACAGTCAGTTATGTCTAAAGTGAAAGTAAAATCGCGCGTGTCTGTATATTAGATGTGTAGAGGCCTTACATTGAAAGCAGCGCAGCCAGTGAACACGCTGCCGCTAGTCCTTAAAGGGACAGTTCACCTCTAAAATAACGTCATTATTTACTCACTATAAGTTACAAAGTCCATCTCACTACAGTGGTTCTAAAATAACTTTATGAATCGGCGACAATAGTTTTTGTGCACAAAAAAACCCTAAATAACGACTTATATAGTGATGACGATTTCAAAACACGGCCTCATGAAGCTTCGAAGCGTTATGAATCAGTGAGTCGAATGATGATTCGGATCGCGTGTCAAACCGCCAAACTGCTGAAATTTGGTGATTCAAACCACTGAATCGACTCAGTGATTCATAACGCTTCGAAGCTTCATGATGCCGTGTTTTGAAATCGTCATCACTATATAAGTCGTTATTTAGGGGTTTTTTGCGCACAAAAACTATTCTCGTCGCTTTATAAAGTTATTTTAGAACCACTGTAGTGAGATGGACTTTGTAACGACGTCTTTAGTGTCTTTTAAGGGTCTTGAGAGTGAACGGTGCCATTGAGCCAATGGAGGACTTTCAGAGCCATCAGATTTACACTAAAATATCTTAATTTCTGTTCCGAAGATGAACGGAGGTCTGACGGGTGTCGAACGACATGAGGGTGAGTAATTAATGACATAATTTTCATTTTTGGGTGAACTAACCCTTTAAATATAGGTGAAAAACGATGTTTTCTCAATATGATCATTAAAAACCAACAGATTGATGAAAATGCGAGACATTTTCTGAATATGCGACAAGCGGGACAAGGGGTGAAAATGCTGTGTGGTACAACGCAAAGCGGGACGGGTGGTCACCCTAGGTCAGAGGTCAGAGGTGTTGTTTGTATGAGGAGCTGAGTACCGCCACACTGTGCTGGGTTGCCATCTGGATGAGCTGCTGGGCAAGGCCATTCAGGAGGCGTGTCCTCTGAGAAAGATCCTCGAAGTCATGGCGGAATGGGAAGGCAATGCTGTCAATCACTATTAGCCGCACCTGTGATTGGACACGTAATTTATGAGCATCACAGTAATTCATCGTTTTCACGCCACACCATAGAGACAGAGCGACATGCGTCATAATCTGAAGGCCACGCCCACCGGGGGGGAAAACAATCAAACCGTCTCCATTGACTTTGCATTGCGTGAGGCTGCCTCTTTGTCATTTCGGACTTATTACAAAAAACTGAACAATGTCTAAAAGCTGATATGTGACAAGGTGTACAGCAAACAAGCTAAACAAAACCCAGAAGCAAAAACCCAGACGTTTTTATCAGCTGTTGACCCAAAAAACGAGCGTTTAAGTACAAAAAAGTGGATTCAGGCCATTGAGACAGAGCGCGCGGGTC
>NC_137118.1:3193231-3243231 GCF_949357685.1 Gobio gobio
TCCATCCATCCATCCGTCCATCCATCCATCTATCTATCCATCCGTCCATCCATCCATCCATCCGTCCATCCATCCATCCATCCATCCATCCGTCTATCCATCCGTCCATCCATCCATCCATCCGTCCATCTATCCATCCATCCATCCGTCTATCCATCCATCCGTCCATCCATCCATGCCTACGTTTTTTGCCAACTTAAAAGTTTGTCAACAAACTTTTTATGTGTATTAACTCTAGATACCCATGTTAAAGATGCACTGATTTCCTCCCATACCATAGCTGGGTCTTTCCCACACCAGGGGCCCCACAGATCTCCGTGGTCTTCCCCACAGGCACCCCCCCTCCGAGGGCCTCATCCAGGCGCGAGCAGAAGGTCAGGACGCTCCCCAGAGTCTGCTCCTGGTGCAGCAGGTCCAGGGCTGTTAGGCTCTCCGAGGGCGCCCTCTGCTGGTGAGGCTGGGCATCGGCCCTCAGCATCTGCAGCACCTCCACTGCCTCCTCTTGGGATATTCCTGCCTCTGTGGGCGACACAAGCATGGCTTTCTGGGCATCTCTGTAACTACTGTGAGGCTATAAAAGACTATAGTGATATAAATACCTTTGCAGAGCTGAAGAGGACGCATGTCAATCAAATCTGACGCCACTTGGAAACCCGCATTGATGAGTTTGACCTTCACTGAGGGCGCCAGGGGGAGGCTGGGCACAGTCCTGTGCATTTCAACACTAGCTTTGACAATGATAAAAACAACAACAACAACAACAACAACAACAAAAACCGTTTTAGACACGTAACGCGGAAAATCTACTCTTTGCTAGATACACTATCGATAGAATATTTTCGCTAAATGAAAATAAATATAAACCATTAAAAGATAAACATACGAGGACTTATGTATCTTAATATATAACGTTATATATTTTTCTTCCGTTTGATACTCCCTCCAAAACAAGAGACGACACTGTATGGGAAAACGCTCTTCAAAATAAAAGTCCCCAGACGCCATTTACACTTTTTTTTTAATGCAAAAAGATACAGAGATGACATTTTTATAATACACAAGTTTGTAATACAATACACAAAATGTATCAATAATATGTTCAATGTCATCAGAATATAAAGGCTAGAACAAATTATTTAAAGATTAAGGTAAAAGAAGAAGAATAGGAAAGATAGAAAAAAAGGACATGAGGGTAAGATAATTATACATCACTTGGGTTATACAGATTAAAGTCATTACAAATTGACATCGTTTTACTTGCTTTCTTATTTACAGAGGATGAAATAGTGTTAAGATATATCTTAAATTCTTTCAAAAAGACACACACAAAAAAAAATTTGTTGGTGAATTTACATTTGTGGATATACAATTTACAAAGAAAATATATTAAATTTATAACAAAGTAAGCATTACTTTTAGTAGAGTCACAACCATAGTGACCGAAAATAATGTCTTTAAAAGTTATGGATATGCCTTGCTGGATATTATCATTAATAAAAGCCTCAATATTTCTCCAAAGTTGTTTAGTATAATAACACGACCAAAATAAATGATAAACAGTTTCTGTGCCCATTTACACATTTGTAGGTTAAAGTGCTGAATATAAATTACTCGTGTAATTTCTGTCGTAATGGGATATATTTGCATTTATTTATTTACATATATTATGGAAATATTTGGATTGACTAAATGTAATTTTACAACTTGAGTGGGAGTGCAAGGAAAAAGCATATATTATATATATGATATTTTTTTAACACATATTTGACTTTTATTTTCTTATTTTAAAGTATTTTATTTGTGTGTTCTTGTATAGCGCTTTGAGATACAAATTTTAAAGGTGCTATATAAAATACAATTTTATTATTTGTAATTTTATTGGAAAAGTTCCATATGCATACAATTAAATGGTTTGGCTTCAAAAAAATGGGTGTTTATTATTTTTTATTTATTTTCATACATACATACCAACAGTACGATTGTAGCACGTAATAACATGAATAAATATAATTCATTAATTCAAATATAATGATCAACATTTATTATTATCTTTTATTTTTACATTTGCATTACTTTATTGTTTGAATCATTTAAATACTTATTATACTTTGTAAAACGTAATAAAAAAAACGAATGTTGACAAGAATGCATAAACACTTATTTTTTTTAATTAAATGTTACTAGCACAATAATGTCCTCCATTTCTTACTAATATAGTTCTTATTTTTATTTTTTTATTGGATTTATCACAGATATAATCACAAATGTAAACAACCCTTTTGACAACAACATAAATCATACAAAAATAAAAAGATCAATGCAAAACAAAATGGATAGAGGGCCAGGGGTAATATAAATTACACTATATAAAATAGAGGTATCTCAAGAGGCACTTATTAGCAAAATATAGTTCTTATTTTAGCTAGAAAACAATGCGAACCGACGTTTGTGATTATAAAACGCCAAAACTAAACGGTCCCTTATCCCGCCCTGTACATGTGATGTATGTTTACAAAATAAAAGTACCCCATCGCAAGAAAAAAATAATGCGCGTCGACATTTCCAACCTCAGGTAAACATGTTCTATCAGCTCCTCTTTGAGTCTTAAATTACATTTGATTTTCATAACTATATTGTTAAGTCCATATTCGATCATAACGTCGATTCTAGGCTGTTGACTCGGTGTAAAGTGGCGCTTTTTAGTAGTGATGGGCAGACCGAGGCTTCGTGAAGCACTGAAGCAGTTGAAGCAAATGTGTCATATTGTTTCGAAGCTTCGAATCAATCTGACACCCGTCTCTACGGCGCCATCTAGTGGTCACTTCCATGTGTTGATCTGAAATACCTTGACAATGATCCATGTAAAAAAAAATTGTTTTTAACATCTGTCTGACAAGTACATGATCTTGGTTTTGTAACCTGTAGCCTCGTCATTGTAAAGAACTATATATATATTTGTTTGTTATACAAAATGAACATTAATAAAATAAATAAAGCCACAATGTGTCACAGTTGTCACAAAACATTTTTATTCAAAAATATGAATTGCTCTGCTGTTGAAGGACTCAGCTGACTTCTTTTTTTACATATAATTTCTCCAGCCTTTGAAAAAATCCTCTCACAAGGGACACTTGTTGCTGGCATGCACAAATATTTTTGGATGATGTAAATACATGGATGATGTATTGTTGCAGAAGGCTAGCTGCCTATCACAATACACACATCTCACTTTATTTGGTGCTTCCAAATGGAAATGCTCCCACACCACAGATGTACGGCATCTCTTGCGTGCAGCCTCCATTTTTATATATTCAATTAATATATCTATCTATATATCACCTATGAATCTATATCTATATAATTCTATATATCTAACTTATGCTGTGCTATCTATCTGTCACTATCTAACTTAGCCTATATGAATGTGTCACTATATCTATACTATATGTCACTGTCTATACCTATCAGTCAATATATCTAATTTAAATCTAGCCTAAATATAACTAACCAAAGCGCACTATAAATCTCACTGCTATCACAAAATCACTGCTATCACAAAATCACTCTCCTCTCACAAAAACCCACGAGGTGAAGATGGATTTACTTCACTTTTAAACTGTGGTGAATTAGGTTTACAGATGTGTGACTGTGTGGCTTGTTCCCGCCCCCTTTAATCAACGCAGTTTCGGAAGGCGCCACCTGATGAAACACTTTGAAGCTTCATTTAGCCATAGTCACGTGACATGGGTGTTTCGAATCACAGTTCGGAGCAGTGTTTCGAAACATCTGCGCTTCGGGATCTCGGCAAAGCCCCGAAACGTCTGTTTCGCGTCTGCCATCCCTACTTTTTAGAAGCAGAACAGCGGAAGGTGTTCATCTCCGTGTCTGTTTTTGTTTCTGACACATTTGAGGTGGGATGAAATGAACTGCTCTTGTGTTAACAGCTGTGGAACCGTGTTATAGAGCGCCATGAACTGTCGATCCGAGGTCCTGGAGGTGTCGGTGGAGGGCAGGCAGGTGGACGAGGCCATGCTCGGCCTCCTGCACACGATCCTCCTGCACCGGAGCACGGGGAAGTTTCACTATAAGAAGGAAGGCACGTACTCCATCGGCACGGTGGGGTCTGAAGACGTGGACTGCGACTTCATCGACTTCACCTTCGTGCGAGTGTCCTCTGATGAGCTGGACAGGGTTATCCGGAAAGCGGTGGCCGAATTTAAGGTATTTTGATCACAGCTCTTAAAGGGACAGTTCACCCAAAAATGAAAATTCTGTCATTTACTCACCCTCACGTTGTTCCAAACCTGTATGAGATTGTTTCTTCTGCTGAACACAAAAGAAGATATTTTTGTAACATGTGTTACCAAACAGTTGAGCCCCATTGACTTCCATAGTGTTGTAAAATCGATTAATCGCATCTAACATAAGTCTGTGTTTACACAATTTGTGTGTGTTTATATATTGTGTATACACACAAAAAAAAATGTATACTAGGGCTGACAATCGATTAATGTTTTTGCTATTGTAATTTCAGTTACTCTCCAAATTAATGTAGAAACTACTTAAAACCCCTTAACTGTTTTAATCGCCTTTTTTCATATCATATATTTAAGTAATTATCACAAATTAGGTATCATTTGAAAGCTTACAAACTCAAAATTCATCCTGTGAAAACCGTTTTGAAATCGGACATTGTGTTGCCATGGAAACGTTACTCTAAATTATTCTAGTGGGCGCTGTCATGTTTCATATTTCAACAATTATTTTAACTACTTTATATTCAAAATCTTTTCCAATCTTGACAAAACGCATATTGTCGGAAAGGTCTGAGTCTCAAGGGTCCATATTTGGTGACTGTTTTGTGATGGAAGTAATATTTGGACAGAAATTTACAGGAAAATGCATCAAAACAACAATAAATGGAATTTGAATGACACCCGGTGGCTATTTTTGGAACAGCACCCTAAACAAAATCTCATGGGGACTTCAATTTTTGTGATATCAACTTCAAATTTGGAACACAAATTGGTTAGACATATGGCTTTGATTTTATAGTAATTTTAGAGTAAATTCTTTTTTGTAAAATATATATTTTATATGAAATAAAAAATATTTAGTACAGTATTTTTCATTTACAGTAATTTTAAACTTCCATAACTATTTCATACTTTCATATTTTGAATTGCTTTCACTTCAGCAATAATCTGCAGAATGTCGTCTTTAAAACGAGACCAAACTTTGGTCTATATTCCAAAGCATTCTTGAATTACAGCCCTTTAAGTTTGGATAGTGCATTTTCATGTGTATTCTCAAAAAGGGGGGTGACAGTCAAAGGGTTAAAGCGAGTATATTTTAAATGTTTGTTGTAATGGCATCTTTTTATGAATGAAGGCCATGATAGACATTCAACATTACAGGATCATTGAAAGATATCAATTTCAACATTTATTAGGCTTTAACAAAATAACAGTGAACTTAAAACAATCTTCACATAAACCCATTATAATAAATGCCATATTTACCTGTGGCCTTCATATAATATACAACAATTTAATAAAGTAATCATACACTTTACACTTTATAAATTATAAATTTAAATCTAGATTATTCCCTATTAAAGCTGCAGTTTTCTGTTTCTTTGATGAACATTAATGACACAATCACAGCGTCTGGTTTATTAGGCTGCTGTCACTTTAAGATCTGCCGCTGACGAACATGACGCGCTGTCATCTCATTTCCTCACAATTCTTAAGTTCATTTAAGACGTTATTTAACTCATTTAAGACTCTCTTATGAGGATATGAGACAAAACTGGCATAATTCTGTGTCTTATTGTTCGTTCAAGCGTGAAACCCGATACTGGTGCGCGTATCGAGTTAAACTAAAAATGTATCGAATTTTCACAGCACTAATTCATATATATATATATATATTAGTAGTATAGTGTATATATATATTATGTTAGATGAGATTTAATCGATTTTACAGCACTATTTTGAAGCATGTCGATAAAGTATACAGTTGTGTTTTCCCCTCATACTATGGACGTCAATGGCTACCGTCAATGCTCTGGTTAACAATATTCTTCAAAATATCTTCTTTTGTGATTCAGACAGGTTTGGAACAACTTGAGGGTGAGTAACCAATAACAGAAATAAAATTTTGGTGTGAACTGTCCCTTTAACTTCTATTATTTATGCTTTTTTTGACTATAGGTGCTTTATGTGAAAGTTGTACTATGGTAAAACCATGTTTGGACATGCATAATGGCAGGACCATGATATTCTTTGAAGTAACTTTGAGTATCATAGTATTACTTTACTTCACACACTTTTTTGACGTGTAATACATATTTAGTCAAATCTGTATGTTCATAAGAGTTCAATTAAAATGTCATTTTCAGGGTTCCCACGCTTCTTGAAAGTTCTTGAATTTCAGACACATGGATTCAAGGCCTGGAAAGTGCTTGAATGAAGCGTGAACTGTATTTTGTTAGAGTAGCGTGTGCTATTACAAACATTGGCCTTCATGCGCAGCCAAAGCCAGAACAAAACAGCATTACGGGAGGAAGATATTTCAATATATTTCTGCTGTTCCATAAGCACCATCTACTGTCAAAAGCTCAATCCGGACGGTAATTGTTTCTCGTGGGGTCATAAGGTATTTTCATCATTGTCAGGGGCTAGTCAGTGATTTTATTGCCGCCCGAATCCAGAATGTCAGTGTTTTTCTCCCACCACCCGCGTAAAAATCCCTGTCCGAGTGTGGTAATTCAATTGCCGTCTGAATCTACAGATGAGATCACTTCAAAATTCCCTGTTTATATCCTTTTTGACCCCTGCAGGCCACCGTACGGTTGCGCTTCGCTGAAATTTGGATGCATTTTAAAGATCTAGTCTTTCATTACTGAAATGCTGGCGAGTATTTACAAGAGCAATATTTCAACAGCGCTCAAAAAATAAAAAGAAGAAAAGCATGTAAACATTTGAATTGGGCCGTTATTACGCCAGCATTTATATCTGTTAAATATAATATATGTGCAGGTATTAAAAGCCTTCAAATGGATTTTTAAAAAGGTACAGGTGATTTAATAAATAATTTTGCATATTTTAAATGCCTAACAATTAACTTGTCCATATCTTTTCATTTAATTGGAAAATTCATGTATACAATGTTATCTCTATATTTTGATGTTTTAATTAAGTAACGATTTATAAAAAACTAAACTAAAACTAGTGTGAAATAAATGTTAAAAGCAGGAATAAGAGCTGCATCTTGTACACCAGCCTCTTTCCTCATTGGATTTTGTCTGGACATTTTTCCTCATTGGAAATTGTATTTTAGTTGTCAGTATAAGCCTTAGCGTTACTGCATTAATGATAGACACAGGTACAGTTGGTGTTTGATATATTGGCAGTAACACACACACCTTTAACGTATTTATTGTGCTTGAAGGTGCTTTAAAAAGTCCTTGAATCTGGTGTTCATGAAAGAGTGGAAACCCCGCATTTTACTCCCCCACTAAAAGCTACATACAAATAAAACTTGCACTTTTTGTAACCACAACCTTATTTTCTACCCAGGATGCTCTAGGCAATTCTGGAAGTGATGGCATGGGTCAGATCTCTGTGGAGTTCTACCAGAAGAAGAAGTCCCGCTGGCCCTTTTCGGACGAATGCATCCCTTGGGAGGTCTGGAGCATTAAGGTGAATGTGGTGAACCTGGCCAATGAGCAGGAGCGGCAGATCTGCCGGGAGAAAGTCGGCGAGAAGCTCGGCGAGAAAGTCATCAACATCGTGGAGGTGATCAACCGGCACGAGTATCTCCCCAAGATGCCCACGCAGTCAGAGGTGGACAATGTGTTCGATACGAGTTTGAAGGACGTCCAGCCGTATCTGTACAAGATCACGTACCAGATCACCGACTCTCTGGGCACGTCTGTGAGCACAACCATGAGGCGGCTGATCAAAGACACGCTGGCGCTGTAAACCGAGTGTTCGTGAAGCTGCCGGGGCCTAATGGACATTTATCATCATCTTGTACAAAAGATAGAATAATCACATGACATTAGTGGGATTTAATATATAAATTCACTACACTTTTCCTGTATAATAATGCTATTCCACATCTTTAAAAGGTTAGTTCACCCAAAAATTAAAATTCTGTCATTAATTACTCACCCTCATGTGGTTGGACACCCGTCAGACCTCCGTTCATCTTCAGACACAAATGAAGATATTTTAGTGGAAATCTGATGGTTCTGAAAGGCCTCCATTGGCTCAATGCACTTTTCACTCTCAAGACCCTTAAAAGACACTAAAGACGTCGTTACAAAGTCCATCTCACTACAGTGGCTCTACAATAACTTTATGAAGCGGCGAGAATAATTTTTGTGCGCAAAAAAACCCTAAATAACGACTTACATAGTGATGACGATTTCAAAACAAGGCATCATGAAGCTTCGAAGCGTTATGAATCAGTGAGTCGATTCAGCGGTTTGAATCGCCAAATTTCAGCAGTTTGACACGCGATCCGAATCATGATTCGACTCACTGATTCATAACGCTTCGAAGCTTCATGATGCCGTGTTTTGAAATCGTCATCACTATATAAGTCGTTATTTAGGGTTTTTTTGCGCACAAAAACTATTCTCGTCGCTTCATAGTTATTTTAGAACCACTGTAGTGAGATGGACTTTGTAACGACGTCTTTAGTGTCTTTTAAGGGTCTTGAGAGTGTAAAGTGCATTGAGCCAATGGAGGCCTTTCACAGCATCAGATTTACACTAAAATATCTTCATTTGTGTCTGAAGATGAACGGAGGTCTGACGGGTGTCCAACGACATGAGGGTAAGTAATTAATGACAGAATTTACATTTTTGGGTGAACTAACCCTTTAAACTAATTCAAACAAGCGTCTAATTCAGTTACTTTTGTTTTTAAGAAATCTAATTATGCACCCTAAATTATATTGTTTTTTTGTTACCATGATAAAAACATTTAAGAGCATCGTGTGTTCGTGTGCTTTCTTGAAAAATGCAATGTGTGGGAATTCACTTCAATTCAAAGTCTTTTAAAGGGGTCATGAAGTGAGAAATCAAATTTTCCTTGAGCTTTGGACATATAAGAGGTCATCATACTATAAGTGTATTGTGTGAATGAGCCTTTAATAGATGGTGAAAGAGCGCCTCTGCAGAAGAAGATCAACGCCCACTTCATCATCACAGCTTTGGCCCCGCCCACTGGAGTGTTAGTGAGATGACGAGGAGAGACGAACTGACTAAAAATAACACGAGCTTCCAAAGGATCCTAATGCTAGGAATGAGCTGATTTATTCTCAACAATGTGAACTTCTCAGTTGAGCATTATTTATTTGTGTTCGCTACATTTCACTGTGGATTCTTTTGGAAATCAGTCGCAGACTTTTACGATATGGACTGGACAGTAACGCCACAACATGTGAGTAACCGTGTTCATTCTAATGGCTGATCTGAGACCTGTGATTTCTGATATAATGATTCATGTACAGTCGCATGTTCTTTGTGTGTCAGTAAATCAAACCAGTGACTAAACGCTCAACTTCACATCGTTTCTCTTAGTAGATGAAAATAATCTGTTATTTAAACTGATTCAATTATATATAGAAAGCCATCAAAGAACGCTCCCTTTACAATCACGAGCTGTTCAATTCGTTCAAATGCTGACCATCTTACTGAGTGAGTCATTGAGTCGATTCGCTCAAACGCTGACTGTCTTTCTGAGTGAGTCATTAAGTCGATTCGCTCAAACGCTGACTGTCTTACTGAGTGAGTCATTGAGTCAATTCGCTCAAACGCTGACTGTCTTACTGAGTGAGTCATTGAGTCGATTCGCTCAAATGCTGACTGTCTTACTGAGTGAGTCATTGAGTCGATTTGTTCAAATTCTGACCGTCTTAATGAGTGAGTCATTGAGTCTATTCATTCAAACACTGACCGTCTTAATGAGTGAGTCATTGAGTCTATTCGTTCAAACACTGACCGTCTTACTGAGTGAGTCATTGAGTCTATTCGTTCAAATTCTGACTGTCTTAATGAGTGAGTCATTGAGTCTATTCGTTTAAACACTGACCGTCTTACTGAGTGAGTCATTGAGTCGATTCGCTCAAATGCTGACCGTCTTAATGAGTGAGTCATTGAGTCGATTCGTTAAAATGCCGACCGTCTTATGAGTCAATCAAACTGTTTATCAATGACTGAGTTCTGGACTCCCGTAATAATCAGCAGCCAATCACAGCAGTGGGCGTTTAGACTAAAGTCTCACAGCAGCCAATCACAGCAGTGGGCGTTTACACTGAAGTCTCACAGCAGCCAATCACAGCAGTGGGCGTTTACACTCAAGTCTCACAGCAGCCAATCACAGCAGTGGGCGTTTAGACTAAAGTCTCACAGCAGACACGCCCCTTCAAACAGAGCGTTCAAATCAGAGTAGAAAAAAAAAGCCTTTTATTTCTAAATGATGACTATTTTGATGTAAAAATCATACTAACATTATAAGTGCACCACAGGAAGCATTTTAAAACAATGCAGTTCATGACCCCTTTAAAGCCTGTTCTTAATTGGATTTCTTCCCACATTTAAATATTTGTATTTTTCACAATAAAAAAAAAAAATAGAAAACCGAAACGTTTCATATCACAAAACCGACACGATGTCCAAATCACGGTAGATGACAAACACAAGTTCAGTTACACAGTATTGATATTTATTTTATAAAGCAAGCACAGAAAACAGTAGAAAATGCTTTAACACAAAAACTGATACAGTTTTTAAAGCCACATTAGAACAATTCAAGTGCTTACAAATATTAGTTATTGCAGTGATACCACAGGAATACCAAAAGAGATATAATTTTCAGAAAACGGAGAAAAGACCATAAAATTGTGTTTCTGTTCTGTCATCACTATTCATTCAATGTCATACAATCAATCTTTCAAAGAAACCGGGACACATGTTGATCTGCTCTTATGATTTAATAACTCTCAACCCTAAACAGAAAGCGGACGTTTAGTGTTGTGTAATACTGGGGACATCAGGGATGTAAATCCTGAGAAAGTTCATTAAACAATACCTTTTGTAGGGGGTGGGATAAGATCAAAAGGAATGCATTACCGTTTTATCCATCAAAATATAGAGTAAATGACAGTAGCAGAAGGAAAATGCAAAGAGCAAGCAACATATTTATATTTTGTGCTTAACAAAAGGCCACAAGCTTGCCAAGCCAAACATCCCCTAATGTAAGGGAAGAAGACTTCTCCTTAATATTTCAAATAAGCGCTAAATTACTGCTTTTGTGCTTTAAGATTTTAAGATTAAAGATCTTCTCTGGGTCATCCGGTCACAGAAAAGGTCCACTGAACATGAGGAATGTCCAACCATTCAACATCATTGCATCAAGACTTCATTAATCACTGAGTACTGGGTTCTGGTAAGTTGAGCTCACGCTATGTTAGAGCTCACAATGTACTGATACAGTACTGATACAGTGCTCAAACTTCATCTCTACACATTTATGGGAAGCAATTCCCACATATACTGCATTTCCTGTACAACAAAACGTATTAGAAGATCCACATTGCAGGCGCACACTATAAACTGCTTAAAGCACGTCACTCCAAACCTGCTAATTGTACACATAAAGCCTTCTATTTGTTCAATACAATCACTGAATATAATCCACGAAAATGGCAAAACACATTAAAAATACAACTTAACTAGCAATGCTGAAATTAAATTATAAACATGTCGGCTTCACCTCGGTCAATGTTTGATATATATCATTTGAGTCTGCTTAAGGTTTGCTCTTTATATCTTAAATGATCAAAGTAATAATTCAATGTTATATATATTGGAAACATGATGATTTTTGGGTGAACTATCCCTTTAATAGCTCTCTAGCATAGGCAGGGCTGGATTGTGCATGTGACATAAATATCTAATAGTTTTATTCCTAAATAGTTATTTTTCCATAACTTAAATTATGGGGCAATAAAACAACAAAGCTATCGTTTAGGCAGGGCTCAACATTAAGCCTGTTCACACGCTTGTCCGGAAATGTTTATAATTTTTTTGTGTTGTAAATATAGTTTATTCTGAAGCAATATTCTTTCTAATCAGCTTTGATTAATTTAAATCTGCATATTTGTGATATTTTTACCTTTTATAAAGGGCATTAAATATAGGCTATGCTTCAGCTTTAATTTGATATTCATAAATTTGACCAATACATTAAATTAGAATAAAAGACACTATACACTAAAAGATTACAACTGCATTAAATGATGTTATGAGACGGTCAGTGTTTGAATGAACAGTCTAACTGAGTGAGTCATTGAGTCGATTCGTTCAAACGCTGACCGTCTTACTGAGTGAGTCATTGAGTCGATTCGTTCAAACGCTGACCGTCTTAACGAGTGAGTCATTGAGTCAAATCGTTCAAATGCTGACCGTCTTAATGAGTGAGCCACTGAGTCGATTCGCTCTAACGCTGACCGTCTTAATGAGCGAGTCATTGAGTCAATTCGTTCAAACGCTGACGGTCTTACTGAGTGAGTCATTGAGTCGATTCGTTCAAATGCTGACCATCTTACTGAGTGAGATATTGAGTCGGTTCATTAAAATGCTGACCGTCTTACTGAGTGAGTCATTGAGTCAATTCGTTCAAACGCTGACGGTCTTACTGAGTGAGTCATTGAGTCGATTCGTTCAAACGGCTGATTCATTCAGTAACACACTGTTGCTGTGAGATGCGTTATGGTTCTGCTGTGATCTTTGGAACTATTTTCGCTGCTGAAATCAAACAAAAACACTCAATATTGCATCTAAAATGTAAGTGACTTAATGTTAATGATTTGTTTATGAAACGGTCACATGAAATCAGTGTCACATTTTCAATCCTGATGGTATTCGGCACTCTTGGTCGTGTGATGTTGCTTAACTGTATCATATGTTGTGATTAAAAAAAACTAAATTTTTAGTTTTTTAACCGTGTGTTTACGGAGTTTCTCTGTGTGACCTGCGCTCATTTGTTTTCGATTTCTCCTCGAGAGGCTGCGCGAGCGTCAACGGCGGCACACTACGTTATTTATTATTATCCACTATCGATCGCCACTTACACTAAATGCAGAATCGTCGAGTTTTGGTGATTCCCTAGATTGTTTTTGGCGTTTTAATCAGGCTACTTACCCGGTTGGGCAAGTAAAATTCTCTTCCCCGGACAAGCCTTAATGTCGAGCCCTGGTTTAGGGTTTTGTTTTGGATGTGACAGATCTATCTTTTCTAACTAAAGAGCCATGTCTACACCAGTCTGTGCTTTTAATAGAGAACAACGTTTATTTGGAATTGCTTGAAAGTGCTAAATAACAGCATAAAGGCCACTAAAACAAGAGAGGTGCGTAATAACCCAAAAAAATTATTGTTTGCAATAATTCAAAGAAAGTCATTTAGAAGAGTTCTTAAGGTGAAAGGAACCTGTTTCATTTATAACAGTCTTTTTTGATCACTGAACAATAAACTTAAAATAATAAGGTAAGTGCTTTAGAAAACAAGAAGACTCTTGGCATGCAATCCAAGATGCATTCTGAATACTGTTTATTGAAGTATGATTAAACGCTATTAATAAATCCCTGGGTTTTGGCTGCACCTGTGTCCCAAAGTAAATCATGTTTAAAAGGAGCCAAGTTAGTCCATTCCCGATGGTTAAAGGAACACTCGAATTTTTTTGAAAATAGGCTCATTTTACAAGTTAAATAGTTGAGTTACCGTTTTTGAATCCATTCAGCCGATCTTTGTATCTGGCGGTAGCACTTTTAGCATAGCTTAGCATACATCATTGATTCTGATCAGTCCATTAGCATCTCATTCAAAAAATGACCAAAGACACTTTCAATATTTTTCCTATTTAAAACTTGACTCTTCTACAGTTACATCGTGTGCTAAGACCAACAGAACATTAAAAGTTGCGATTTTCTACACCTATATGGCTAGGAACTACTTTCTCATTCCTGCGTGTGACCGGCACTAAGTTTGTGTAGTTGCAGAGAAAGTTTCAGGCTTGCAGCCGACAAATTGTGTTGTGGATTTACCTGTGTGATTAGCCATGGTTCTGTGTGTTGTAAAGGGCTGTGATAGTAAGTCGAAGGTGTAAACTACCACCATGTTTCACAGAATACCAACGAATCATTGCGCCGCTGCAGCCGTGGTACGGCCGCGAAGATCCGCGACTATTACGCAGGAATGAGAAAGTAGTTCCTAGCCATTTAGGTGTAGAAAATCGCAACTTTTCATTTTCAGTTTGTCTTAGCACACGATGTAACTGTAGAAGAGTCAAGTTTTAAAAACGAAAAATATTGAAAGTGTCATTGGTCATTTTTTGAATGAGATGCTAATGGACTGTTTAGAATCAATGATGTATGCTAAGCTATGTTAAAAGTGCTACCGCCAGATACAAAGATCGGCTGAATGGATTCAAAAACGGTAAAACTCAACTATTTAACTCTAGGGGACTTGTAAAATGAGCCTATTTTCAAAAAAAGTGGAGTGTTCCTTTAAGGGCTACAAATGTGCAACTGCTCATAGCACTCTTACGTATGGCTCTGCTCGTGACTCCACAGACTGAAAGCGGTCTTAAATGTCCGGTGGCAGAATTTGCACATGTACTGCCGTTTAAAGGTGAGTGCAGAGAGGGCTGGCGCGTGGTAAAATAGCGTGTCGGATTCCTGAGGGGTGATAGTTTTGTCTGTGCTGTCGGACTTGCTGTGGGATTGATCCCCAGGCTCGTCGTCACTCGTCTTGTCCTGCTCCGGCTTCTTGAGTTTGGTGGACGGGGACATGGAGCCACTGGGTTCCTCCTCTGAGGCATCCACCCCAGAACAGGTCGCTGTGAGTGGAGGATTTTGAGAAGGTTCTGGGATGGAAATCGTAAGAGGCGGAGAAGGAGACGGAGAAGACGGAAGCCTGTCGATCCCTGGCTCTTCAGGTGTGGACATATGGGATTGGTAGTGGCTCCAGAGGCGGAAGTTGGTCCTGAACGCTTTGTGACATATGTGGCAGATGAAGGGTTTGATATGGCAAAGCAGTTCCTGATGTCGTTCCAGGTCTTTGTGGGTGCTGAAAAGCTTTCCGCACTTCTCACAAGGCCAAACGCCCGGTTCCTCGGATGCGGAGCTCATGTTATCCTTGGCTGATATGGCTTCCTCTTGAGGTTCCTCTTTGACCTGCATCTCCCCTTGACCCTGAGCGCTCAAGTCCTCTGGGACATAAGACGATGAGTCTTCAGAATCATACATGGGTGGAACCGACGAGTCGCTGTACACGGCTTCCTCTCTGGGGTCCCGAATCGACTCCTGAGAAGAGGGAGGCTCTCCGAGAACATTGGAGGCTTCATCGTGATTGCTCTCCTGGAGACCGAGAGTCAACTGCTCCTTCACACTCATCATATTGTGATTGTGAACTTCCACCTGATGCCGCCATATGCTGAAAGAGGACTTAAACGTGCGCATGCATTCAAGGCAGGTCAGCTTTTTGTACTTGCAATGAGCTTCGTGGTCTTTCTTGACGACCGTGTTGGAGAATCGAAGTCCACAGTATGGGCAGACAGTCGCATACCTGCAAGCTCTCTCATGGTCTTCTAGTTCAGTCAAAGAGGGAAGTTTCTCATTGCAGAGCCGGCAAGAGAATGCATCCTTATCTTGGCTTTCTTTAAGATGTGCCAACTGCTGCTGCTTGTATTCAAGGTCTCTCTCAGCATCCGTGTCAAGGTTAGCCGGCTCCGCGGAGTGTCCCTTCATGTGCAGCTTTAAGTGTGACTGGAAAAAAAACATTTTCCCACAGTAGGGGCATCCGTACGACCTTGACCGCCTGCTTTTCCTGCCAAAGGGTTGCGACTGCAGGCCTTGCTTGGTTCTCCTGAGCTTCATAATCAAGGCCTTCTTTATCTCTCGCTCTCGGACGATATCAATCAGCTTCCTCTGAAACTTCTCATCCAGGACGGAATAGGAACTGGAGGAGGGTGCGGGATTTTGCACCACGCCGTGCTGGGTTTGGCAGTGAGTCCAGACCTTGAAGTTTGTGTGAAAGCGCTTATGGCAGATGTCGCAAGCGTACGGCTTCTCTGGGTTGTGGTACATGTTCACGTGCCGATACAGACCCGCGTTGGACCGGAATACCTTCAGGCAGTTCCAGCATTTAAACATTTTGTTTGGCCGAAGTTCTCCAGGTTCCTCGTTACTATTGTCCATGTTGGAATTGTAAGGTACCTCATCAAACGTGCTTTCCTGATGCAATAGATGATGCTCATTAACTGGCCTAGATCTCTTAAAAGGCATGTAACCTCCATCGATCTTACTCTTCCTCTTCACCGAGGGGGTGAAATACCCTCTTGGACCTTCATTGTAATTTGCCTGAAAGTCTTTGAAATTTACCGGCAGGTTGTCTCCAACAGTAATGCGAACAATGTCAGCAGGGTCGGCAAGGGGGCTGCTGGGCTCGGTTTTAATTCTGAGAGGAGTTGTTTGAGTGCCGTCCGTCTCGTACGCAATTCGTTGTCTCGACCTGAGAAGAAGTGGCATATCCTTTGACGCCCGATCCTCACTTTCAGGGGATTCTGACCTTGCTGTTGTGGCCATTAACTTGACCACAGACTGTTCTCGACTTTGTGAGTCCTTTAGCTCCAGAGCTGGAGAAAAAACAGGAACGGGACTATCCATTGACAATGATCTGCGTAGCAGACTTTTAATAAGTGGCCCGCTTCGGTCTACGGTTTGGTTGCGTGGACCTTGATGCTCACCCGCTGGTCTGGAATCATGCAATCCCTCCATTCTTCCATCGATGTCAGTTTGATCTGATTGTAGGCTGGCATGCTGTACAGACTCGCTGAATGACACTGAGGATGTTAGTTGTGGCCTTGTAGACGCCGGACGGTATTCAGTTCGACGTCTTAGTATGGATGTCGGAGAGGAGATTATAGATCTGCAGTCGCCATCAACTGTATTTTTGTTTACATTTCTGCTGTTGGAGGTCTCTTTTTCATTTGGTCTGATGTGTCCTGAGGATTGGCTCTGATCACTGAAGTTATGTGTGAGCGAGGGTTGCTCTGTGACCTGTTTAAACGGTTTTCCCTGAAGACTCGAACTTTTTCTTGGAAACACATCCATGCTAGGCTGCTCACCCGGACCTTGATGCACAATAACACTTCTCTTTTGATGAGTGCCATCCTCCTCCTCCTCCTCCTCCTCCTCAGAGAGCAACATTCGTTTTCTCGACACACAGTATGACGCCTGAGGTCTTATAGACATGATGTTGGTTAGAAAGGGAATGCCAAGGCTATAGCCCAGCTCCTGTATTGCTGCCAGACTGCATTTCTCCACGAACAGAGATGATGAGTAGATGTAGTTTAGCACAATCTCAAAAGCATCAGGCTCACAGAAGTCAAGCTGAACAATGGGACGGTTCTCCGAGTCCCTTCTGGAAAACAGAGACTGGAAATACTCACTGCAGGCTGCAAGGATGCTTTTATGAGCCTGGTACTGTTGATCGCCCACTAACAGCACCACATCACAGAGCTGACCCTTCAACCGCTGCTCATTGAGGGCACCCAGCAGGGAAATACCATGGGCAGGGTTACAGTAGTGCCCCAGGCTCTCCATTTTAGCCTTGAAGGGGAGTAAAAGAAAAAACTAATTTAGTGACATTGCAAATTCATTACAACAGTGACTTTAATATTCTATTGGTCACACTTTACAATATTGTGCATTTAGTAATGCTAATGAATTGACAAGCTATCAAACTACAAATAAACAAAAAAAATGTGTTGTATATTTTAGGGCTGTAATCTCCCAGTCGATTAGTAGTCGATACATTCTGGCTCGACCAAAATTCTGATTGGTCGATTTTTTGCCGAGTTCATTTAATTAGTTTTGCCGCGCCGTCTTCATTTCATGACAGTACAGATCCACTTTTCAGAGCACCCCTGTTTCACAGGTAACAGTCTGTCTTCAAAACACCCCCTTGTTTTCTCTTCTTTTGGATTAGCCCAACCCACTGGAGAAGAGAGACAGATTGAAGTCTTTATTTTACTGTCTATGATTGAAGTAGGCTAGTTTGCTGTACATTATTTATTTAATTGTGAGAGCGTTTCTTCTGCTCTTGATCTGGCTTGTTTAATAAATATTCCTTTTTTATTAAAGTGGACGTTCTTTTGTGTTTAAGAGTAAAAGCTTTAAGTTAATAGTCTATTCGTGTCTCAGCCGTGAAGCTGAGCTGATCCTGTGTTCACAGAGCGGCTGAAATGAGTGTCTGTCAGTTATTATAATACAAAAACAATTGTCTAAATTATGTTGCATATTCCTCAAAAGTTGTTGTGATGATATCACTAGTTGACAACATACTATATTTTGGGAAATCATAGGCTATGATATTGCGCAGGTGCACGTGATGCAGCGCTGTCAGAGCCATCAGACTCATTTCAGTGCAAAATAATCAGCTCAAAAACTATTTAATATACTGCAAATAGCCTATTAGTTTTTTATGTTTATTTATAATTAATTTAGGCAGACAACAAGGCCACCAAGTACTGCGCACAGCTAATTCATTTAACGTTTTTTTTCCCTAACGTCATTTTTAGTCGAAAATTTCAGGACTTCAGTCGACCAAGATTTTCTTTGGTTGATTACAGCCCTAGTATATTTATCTATGCATGTTAATTTATAAATACCATTGTTCATTTATATTCACTTATAATAGATTAAAGTGCCCCTATTATGTTTTAATGAATATTCCCTCTCATGCAATGTGTAATATCACTGATTGTGAAATTAAACGTTCTGCAAAGTTGTAAAGTCGAAATTGCACGATAAATAGAGTTATTGTCTTCCTAAAGAAAGAATCGACTCTGAATCACTTAAACGAGTCGTTTGTAAACCGAATCTGGTTCTACGTCACTAGAAAAGATATTTGCATAATTCCCGCCTGTGTTGTACGTCATCCGCCCGTCATTTTACTGACGATTGAGTCTCAAATCTCGGAGTTCAACACGGCCACTATTACCTACAACTGTGTGTATTAATGCATATCGTCCGTCGTTCTTACTACTGTGAGTAAAGATAAAGGATGGGGCGAGATTTATTTCACAAGCGTTTATGTTCCATCAGTCATTCATGTTAGCGCCCGGCTAACGTTTGCGCTGTTATTGATACAGTTCCCACATGTGCGCCGCAATAAATCAGAAACACACACACAGGTTTGTTGATGGACACACACTTGTTAATGGGGATGGTGAGGAATTACAGCTGCAACATCTCATAATGAAGCTCAAGATGAGTAGCGTATCACTGAGAAACTCTCAGTTGGGGTTGAATAACTATTTCTTCAATGTTTCATCATCGGACTCGCGCTCGGATTGATGTGGTCAAATCGACGTCATCGTTACTGTCTTTACAGTGTGTGTGCAATCGCTGAGCTTTAGGAAGCCTCCGGAGCTGAAGTTCAGTTATGGTAATGAGCTGAACGCGGTAGACCAATCACAACAGACTGGGCAGTCTGGCCAATCAGAGCAGAGTAGCTCACGGAAAGGAGGGATTTAGAGAGACTGGTTCATCTGTAGAGTCGTTTGAGAATCATTGAACAATGTGCTGATGTGTATTATGAGAAAATTACATTTGATGCATGTAAACCTGTTGTAGTAGACGCCGAAACACAATTAAGAGCTTTTAAAATAGCATAATAGGGGCACTTTAAATGTTAATTTATGAAACTTTAAATGTTAGAGTAGATAAATAAATGCTTTGATCATGATACGCAATGCACTAACAATTGCTAAAATTGAATCTAATTGTAAAGCATTACCATAATCTTATACAGTATATAAACAATAACTTCAACATGCCCAGAATTGACACAAAATATGTAAACTGACATCAAATTGTCACTCACAGAATCCACATTTCCAATTTTGTCCCCTCAACAACTTTGTTTCATTCAAAAGCATAGTTATTGAAACATCTGGAATCTTTTTTGAATATTCTTAATATTTAGCCTTCCAATATTGTCTTGAATAATAAAGTCAAAAAGGTTGAGAATCACTGCATTACAGTATACACTCCTGGGTTTAACCACTAAGCTTTTAATGGTCTAAACATCAAATTACTGGTCAGGGAATTGGCCAAATTAAAGCAAATGCACTACCTAAATAGCCCATTGCTGTCTCAGAAAAACACCAAATACAGAATTAAGTTTTTGGCAGAATACAGGAAGTTTGATTCAGAGTGAATCACAATGAGTCTCCTAAGATCTGCTGAGAAAGATAATAATAAATGCATCTCTACCACAGTGAAGCATGGAGGAAGAGCAGTCATTTCAGCTGCTGAGCAACTTCACTGTGAAACCTCATTTAAAGACACAATATGCAAGATATTTGGATTAAAATATCTAAAAACCACTAGAACAGCGTTATATAGTTTGTGCTTACATTATCCCAGATGTTTCCAAGAATGTTTATCCAGAGAAATAAGCTATTTTAACCAGGACACGGCCCGTGTGTGTGTGTGTGTGTGTGTGTGTGTGTGTGTGTGTGTGTGTGTGTCGCCTATCAATGACATCATACTCGCGTTACCCTCGATTTCTGTTGTTAACACTACCCCTAAACCTACCCATCTCACACACACACTACCCCTAAACCAACACACACACACACACACACACACACACACACACACACACACACACACACACACACACACACACACACACACACACACACACACACACACACACACACACACACACACAACCTCTAAACCAACACACACACACACACACACACACACACACACACTACCTCTAAACCAACACACACACACACACACACACACACACACACACACTACCTCTAAACCAACACACACACACACACACACACACACACACACACACACACACACACACACACACACACACAACCTCTAAACCAACACACACACACACACACACACACTACCTCTAAACCAACACACACACACACACACACTACCTCTAAACCAACACACACACACACACACACTACCTCTAAACCAACACACACACACACACACACACACACACACACACACTACCCCTAAACCAACACACACACACACACACACACACATCCCCTAAACCAACACACACACACACACACACACTACCCCTAATTCAACACACACACACACACACACACAACCCCTAAACCAACACACACACACACACACACACACACACACACACACACACACACACTACCTCTAAACCAACACACACACACACACACACACACACACACTACCTCTAAACCAACACACACACACACACACACACACACACACACACACACACACACACTACCTCTAAACCAACACACACACACACACACTACCTCTAAACCAACACACACACACACACACACACACACACTACCCCTAAACCAACACACACACACACACACACACACACTACCCCTAATTCAACACACACACACACACACACACACTACCCCTAAACCAACACACACACACACACACACACACACACACACACACACACACACACACACACACACACACACACACACACACACACACACACACACACACACACACACACACACACACACACACACACACACACACACACACACACACACACACACACACACACACAACCCCTAAACCAACACACACACACACACACACTAACCCTAAACCAACACAGAACATAATTTTTAGACACTTTTTGGATCGTTCATGGACAGAAAACGAATCATTGTTATATAGCTAGAGTTTTATCCCCTCTTATTTAAATGTTTGTAATAACACATAAATAGCAATAATGTGTGGTTGTAAAGCTGCTTCATACTCTCTCCGTATCAGCGGCAGTGCAAACGCAGATTTTAATGTTGCCGTGTGATAATCGTACTTTCAAAGGTTAACCAAAGTCTCGTTTTAAACAGTTTCACATCACAAGCGTCGGCGGAGCATTCATTAATATTCACTCGTTTTTGCTTATTTAAGTATCATTAAAAATATTAGGATGCAAGTTATTAACTTTTTAAAATTTCACATTTAAAGTAATCTAGTGTTTGATCATGTCTAAATATGTATTCAAATGCAAAACCTAAAAATAAGTAAGAAGTTATGATCTGCAATACTTTTTTGAGCAACCAGACTAGACACATGTATGTTTATTAAAGAGCCATACAAACACCTATAGTAGGTAAAAATGAAAATTATTATTTTTCCAGCCACAAATTGACTCTAATTTGCCTCTTTGCAATGGAATTCTCTATTTTAACCTTAATTACTACACTAATTGTAATATAAATAAAAAAATATTGTATTATTTCACAAATAGTAGGCCTATTTAGTACCAAAAGTTATCCTCAAAATATTCAATAAAATATAGAACATTTACATTAAAGGTGCACTATGTAACATTTGTAAGTAAAATATCCAAAAACCACTAGGCTAGTGTTATACATTTTGTTCAGTTGAGTACTTACAATATACCAAATGTTTTCAACTATTTGTAAATCGTGAGATGCTATTTTTACCGAGGAACCGGGACGTGTGAGGGCGTGGCCTGTCGATGACATCATATCTGCGTTAGTTTGCGGTTTCCTCTCACTGCAGTGTGAACAAGTGTCATAGCAGCGGCGAGAGAACACACAGAGTAACGCCATCCCATCATCAACACACTCAGATGTGTGTAATATGATCAGCAGAGCTGCGTTACCTCACACTCATGAGCGGAGGAGCGGAAGTGGCGACTGTGGCATAATAAAAGTCCCGCTGCTTGCGAGGCGTGTGTTGCGTTCATCTTATTAACAATCGCTCCAGCGGTTCCTCAGCTCCACAACACTCACTCCTGCTCTGCTTCAGACTACAGGAACGTTAATAATCACATCCATCAACATGATTTCTTATTTCTTTAGAGTCTGCGCTCAAATGTGCCGTCATCAAACCACGCCTTTATTTTGAATAGCGGCGAAAAATTACATATTGTGCCTTTAATGCTTTGGAGTACAGGAGAATATTCCCACAATGAAAAGTTATCCAAAGAGGAATGATCAGATGTTATTGTCCAAATTGCAAAGACAACCAAGAACAGTCCATCATGTTTTGGCCTGGTCAGATTCCATATTTGACCCCTTATGGTGAATATTTGCCCCTCATATTTAACTACTCATGAACTGATTGAAGACACTGACTCTTCTTCCTGTAAAAAGCTGTCTGCAATGTGGAGAAGGCAATTCCATGCGAAGTTACTTTATTTACAGTATTTGTGCAATTCTAGCTAACTTCATGACCAGTGATTTGTGATCAAAATGGTTAAGACCAGAAAATATTTTGCCATTTTTGGTCCTTTTTTTTTTGCCTGGGAGTGTATATAGTGGTCAAAAGTGATGCCCAGAGGGGATATATTTCTTTTTAATGACCCTACAAGTTCTATTAAAGCATCAAAATATGAGGAAAATATTTAAAAAAATATGCAAGGGAAGAATAAAACACTAAACTTGGTTAAGATATTTAAATTATCTGACAAAAAAGGCAAACTACAGCTACAGGTTTTATTTTACTATAACGATAACATAATCAGTTATTAATATTTCACTTGGCATGTGTTTATACAGCCTGGACAAAAATTATGTCTGCATAATTTGGTGTTTCACAAATAAAACAATTGACTCAAATTAAGCACAACTACGCAATATACTTACAAAAACTTTAACACATTTTAATAATGTTTGAATAAATGGTTTAGATGACAAAAAAGACTTTTGACCACTACTGTAGAAAAAAAAAAGTACATTATATATATATATATATATTATACACACGGTGCAACAATTTGCCTGATTGAGAATGTTAATTAATTCATTAATACATTTTATTATTATTTTACATAAAATAATTTTATTATTTATAGAACATTTAAATAAATTTAACTAAACAACAAATCATGGCTGCAAACACAACCAGAGTGGAAAAAAAGCATATTTATCAAATTTATTACAAATGTTAATCTGTTTA
Organism: Gobio gobio; assembly: GCF_949357685.1. NCBI lineage: Eukaryota > Metazoa > Chordata > Actinopteri > Cypriniformes > Gobionidae > Gobio > Gobio gobio. The sequence goes on from NC_137118.1 coordinate 3,217,328, forward strand.
AAAAAAACATGTCATTGTAGAATTAGCAAATAAAAGTCAAAAAATGCAGTAATGGAGCCTGTCGAGTCTGCGCATGCGCACAACGACCGCTGATTACATCATGTCTAACGTTAGTTACAGTTGGTTTTACGCTGCCTAGACTATTCACTCACGAAAATGAGGAGCGAGTGTGTTTACATTTAATTATTTCGCTAGATAAACGGTCTTAATAACATCTCGAGTTCCGTTTCAAATAAAACCATTTGTTGATTCAAACTCTGCCCATATTTACCGAACACGTCACAAAACACAGGCAACTGGTTGCGTTTCTTCACTTTACTATTCGCGAGATATGAAACGGTTAGAACACGGGTTGCGCGCGGACACACACACACACACACACACACACACACACACACACACACACACACACACACACACGCCCTCTCCTGTCACCGACTGCGCAGACGTCGCATCCTCCACAACAGCCGCTTATGTCAGGAAAGAGAGAGCGCGAGAAAATCTCCTCGGCGTTACGTCAGGAAAGACCGATTTCCCCAAAACAACATCCCAACTACTCCAGTCGGACGACGGAATAAAGTTCTTCAGGATTTAAACTCACCCTAGTTCGGTGGCTTTGAATGCCGCGGTGCTCCGACACTGGACTTTGTTTCAGAGTTGCGTTGAGCGTGAAGCAGTCGTGATTCCATCCATCTTGTATTTGACGTCATCCCACTCTAGGGATGAGGTCATCGCTGAGAACGCTCGTCACGTGTGCTGCTCTCTGATTGGCCGCCGTGCGAGCTGTGGGCGTTCACGGAGGAAATGAGCGGAGGATGACGGACTGATAAACAGTCGAGATGAGTTCGCACACATGCACGCGCTTATTAAAGAAACAGGCGGCATTTTGTCAGTCCCCTGGAAGTGATCATTTAAAGGTGCACTGTGTTAGATTTGGGGAATAAAAATATTGTTAAATATTTTGTTGGCTTGTGTACTTACATTATCCCAAATGTTTCCAAGAATATTTAAATCCAGAGAGATAAGCAATTGTAACCAGGACCATTTTATTTTGTAGAAACACCAAAGACGCTTTAAAGGGATAGTTCACCCAAAAACAAAATGTTTATGTTTATTTGCTTACCCCCAGGGCATCCAAGATGTAGAACACAAATTAAGATGTTTAACTCCAGCCGTTGCAGTGTGAGAGTCGTATAATGATTATTTTAGAGTATGAGAGCAATGAGAGTAAAAACACACAGACATACGAATCCTTATTAAACCATGCGGCTCGCGGCGACACATTGATGTCTTAAGACACGAAAACATCGGTTTCTGCGAGAAACCCTACAATATTTGTTATTTTTTTACCTCTTATCAGACGAATGTCATCTAGTATTCCCAGCGCCATAACTTCCGGCGAATAAGGTCAAAATACTAGCGCGATCAAAGATATATATATACGTAGATTCCTCATTTGACCGATCCGCACAGGCACTAATGAGGGATCTATGTGTATATATCTATGATCGCGCCGGTATTTTGACCTTATTCGCCGGAATTGATCGCTCGGCTGATGCAGAGCCATAGAAAAAATGCAATAAAGTTTTAAATATGGATATTTTTCTTACACAAACGCATTGATTCGCTTCAGAAGGCCTTTATTAACACCCCAGAGACGCGTGGAGCATTTATATGACGGACAGATGCATTTTTTATGGACTTCAAAAACAGAGCAACTATTACTGCTATTATAAAGCTTGGATTAGCCAGAACTTTTTTTAATATAACTCCGATTTTATTCGTCTGAAAGAAGAATGTCACACACACCTCGGATGACTTGAGGGAGAGTAAATCATTTTCATTTTTGGGTGAACTATCCCTTTAAGATCTGATGTGTTTTACTAGACACTGTTTGGATCATTCATGGACAGAAACTAAACATTGTTCTCCTGGGGCCTATACCATCAAGCCGGTTTAGCTGCTGGCCAGATATGTTTAAGCTTAGTTTGTGCCAATCCTGGGTTTTAGGTGGTGGTTTGGCTTTTAGCAGTGTTTATCTCCACAGTAACTTACACTCCACGGCTGACCTTCTCCAGGGCAGGTTATGTTTTGGATAAGAGATCTCAAACTGAAACTGGACCAATCAGCTGTGAGCAAAGTGACACATCTCTGATGCATTAAAGCCACTCCCCCTGTTTCTATTCCACATTAAAGGGTTAGTTCACCCAAAAATGAAAATTCTGTCATTAATTACTCACCCTCACGTCGTTCAAGACCCGTAAGACCTCCGTTCATATTCGGAACACAAATTAAGATATTTTTGTTGAAATCTGATGGCTCTGAAAGGCTTCAGATAGGCCTCCATTGGCATTCAGTACACTTATACTCCCAAGACCCATAAAAGGCACTTAAAACGCTGTTACAAAGTCCATCTCACCACAGTGACTCTACAACAATCTTACGATGCGACGACAATAGTTTTTGTGCGCAAAAAAAAATCAAAATATCACCTTTATCCAGCTTGTTCTTGTCTTCCGTGTGTGTCTCCACGACGCATGCGCGAGAATATGACGCAGATCCGGCGCTCGGACACATGACCCAGAAGAGATTTGTTTACAAGCAGAGGAAGACGCGCGTGTCTAAGCTGTTGAATTCTACATTGATCGTGCTTTAGGTCTCGGCGTAGTTCTCAAAATGGGGCTAAAGTGTTTTTCATGGATTACCGAACGCCGGCGCTACGTCATATTCTCGCGCATGCGTCGTGGACGCACACGCGGAAGGCAAGAACAAGCTGGATAAAGGTGTTATTTAGATTTTTTTTTGCGCACAAAAACTATTGTCGTCGCATCGTAAGATTATTGTAGAGTCACTGTGGTGAGATGGACTTTGTAACGACGTTTTTAGTGCCTTTTATGGGTCTTGTGAGTGTAAATGTACTGAATGCCAATGGAGGCCTATCTGAAGCCTTTCTCAGCATCAGCTTTACACTAAAATATCTTCATTTGTGTTCCGAAGATGAACGGAGGTCTGACGGGTGTCGAACGACATAAGGGTGAGTAATTAATGACAGAATTTACATTTTTGGGTGAACTAACCCTTTAAAGGTCACTACAGAGCAAATGGGTTTTAAAGACTAAAGCGTCTGGCTTTTAACAATGCTTATTTATTATAATAATAAGTTTGAATGATTTAAATATAATTTATGTAATTATTATACCCTTAATCAATTACACATGTATCATTTTAGTTAATCAATCATTAATATGCACTTTGTTAAAATTAATATAAATAGCCTGTGTAAAGTTCATACAAATAAGCTTTGAAATCAATTAAAAAAGTTATAAAAATTACTACATGTGAGCTTAAATGTTCAGTGGTGGAGGTGTTCTCTCTATATATCAACTAAACTAACTTCATAACTTTTACTTGCATTGACGTAGTAAGATTTTTCTTTGTCCTCTTTTATAGACAGTTCCTTTCTTCTTGCTGTGTAAATTTGTTTAAATTCTTAATATTTTTCAATCATGTAATATTCTGCAGAAAAGAGAAATGAATCTCAGTTGATCTGCATTACACACACACACACATAAGCTGAAGAAGCGGAACGTCATCAAGCCACGCCTTTGTTTTGAATAAGCGACCTCTAGCGGCGAAAAATTACATATTGTGCCTTTAACCAACATGTATTTGTTATGTAATCCACCGTTTATTAATAGGTTTGCAAAAAAATTTGTATAAAAAAGTATTTTTTTTAACCATGTGTTGTGTACATTTTATTAGTAAAATTGAGAGCTTTAATTGTATCAAATGGGGGGGGGGGTCATCTGATTAATAGAAATTATCAAAATATATTACAATTATTTATCATATTAATAATTTTAAGTTGCAGCATCTAACTAAACAAACTGCATTGCTCTGAAAGATTATTTAATACTGCTTAAGTTGCTTATTACGTATTTTTGTGCAACAAAATTCTGTATATGTTGCGTGCACATGCACTTATTATACATCATTCTAGAAGATCTGGGTTCTTTTCCCTCTGCTACTAATTAAAATGACATGAATAGGAAAGTCTGTCAAAGACTCACAGACGTTATACTAATTATATCTCCCTAAGGCAGAGTTAAATTGTGTTTACCTGTACAAGACAAGCTCATATGAAAGTGAAACTGCATGCAGTTCAACACTATCACATGGGTTACGATATGACATGGCATATATTCAGGATCATCGTTATGGAAAACCTGGAACTATAAAGGATATTTAGTGGTTCAAGCGAGTAGCGCTGAAACCTTATTGTAATTGTTCAAATTTCCAAGCCTCAGCATTCTCCCCTAAAAGTGATCGGGCAGAGCAAACCGTGAATTGTTGAGGGCTGGTAGTTCTCACACCGTCTACAACACCACCAATGCTCGCCACAATGACAAGTTTGATAACGTGTCATTAAGCTCTTCGCTGATTGGCTTGCGTGTCATGCACATTTTCTGCTCAAGTTAAAAATTTTACGCGATTGAGGCGAATATTTTGTGTTTCCGTGATGCTGCGTTCACACCAAATGTGAATAGAGCATCAAAATCGCATCTAGTTGGACGCTTGAGCATTTTGAATCCACGTCCAATTCGATAAATCGAGCGTTTGAAGCGAAATAGACGCGCGTTCAAGTCGCTCTAGGAGAAATATGTCATAAAACACCACTCTGCCTCTTTTCATTTTCATTAAAAAAATGTACATAGCATTAATAGCCACACAAATGTGGTCCAGGCAACGCCTACAGTATCTTCACTGCATGTATATATAAATATCCTTAAAAAATTAAGTTATGAAACTTCTCTTTGCCCTCAGTCAAAATGATTTGGCAGACAACAAATGATGATTCATGACACCAAAGATCGGCCGTTAGATCCACACAAGATGAACCAGTACAGGCCATCAGAGCCAGCGGCAGACGGCAGAAGGACTGGCCGAGGAAAGGCTGCTCTCGCTGGGGTTAATGAGCGCTGAGCGCCGCTGATCCACTGGAGCTCACAACTACACACATACACAAGATTATTTTTTTTAAATAGGCGCCCTCTTTATAAATAAACCACCGATTTGAGCTTTAAACAACTACATTCTCACCTGAAAAAGTCTTAAAACTACATTTTGTGACACAATAGTAGTATTTTTAATTATGCAGGGTTTCTCATCAGTCACTTCACCATGTGACCGCAGCGAGCAGGCCCCTGATTGGTTAACACTGCGCGAATTGACGCCAAAATTCAGATTTTTCAACTCGGGCGTCAGACACGAATTCGCTTCCAACGCGTGAATGCACAAAGAGCACCACTCGTGCATAACGCGCGTATTGCGCAAGACGCTTAATTCACGTCAAATTCACGTCATTGTCGAAACGCGTCTATTGCGCCGCAGGACCTCCAGAGGCGCGTCAACACACCTTTCCATTGACTTAACATTGAAATCACTCGAAACCAGACGCTCTATTTGCGTTTGGTGTGAACACAGCATTATGGTGTGCGCACACCAAACGCAAATTTAATTAGTTGTGTGAGTAGATTGTACAAAAAGTCAATGCAAAGACGCGAATAGACGAAGTGGACGACGCGTTTGCCGCGAGCGCGTGATATTCACTTCAGACGCGTCTCTTTTCAAATTTTAACATTTGCATGATCGCGCAACCCAATCAATGACGAGCGTATTGACAGGTTAGCAAACTGGGCACCCGAGTTGTGTGTGCCTCAGTGAACCCAGACACGTCCGGTGTATTTGAGTCTTCCACAACAGATACAGACCAAGCGGCTCCTCACGCAGTTTCTCCTGAAGCCGATACGGAAGTGACTTAAGCTGCAGTTCATGGACTGGCCACTAGAGACAGACTCCAGAAGGAGCAGAATCTCATTGAGCTCATGTTAAAATGCCCAACTTTACAGCAGAAGAACACATGTTTACAGTCTGGGACAAATTGTGCTTTTGGTCTGTACGGCTAATTTTGCCCTTCATGACGACTGTGAGGGGGTGAATGTTTTTATAACTCATTCGTTTACATTATATAAAGCCTTAAAGTTCTGCATAATTAAGGGCGTGGCCACATTGAGTGACAGGTGGATTGCCGTTTGTCTGCTGTCTGTTAGTCATCGCGTCAGCTCCGCCCACGTCCCGCCTCTTTGCCCATTTTCTGTTATCCGGGAGTGACACGCGATGACAAGATGGCGACGGCCAGCTCGACCCGACTTTACGCATCAAACCTGCTCTTCAGATCCTATGGGAGACGTCACGGACACTACGTCCATATTTGTCCACATTCTATGGTTCTGACGCAAAAAGCCAAAATCTCCGGTTTCACTGTCCACATGACAACACTGCAAATGGAGTTTCTAAAAATGTTCATCCTGGAAGGAGTTTTCAAAAAATTTCGGTTTCAGTGTCCAGATCCTGCATTTGCGTGTGGACGAATGGCCAAACCACATAGAAAAATATGCGGTTTAGAAAATACCTGTGTTCGTGTGGACAGGGCCTAAGTGTTTACATGCTTGCTAAACATAAAACATAATACCCTTTTATGCACTGGCTTGAAGGCCTTAAAGTGAACCCCTGATAATAACTGCTATATTTACAATTATGCTTAATTTTTTTTTTTATTCTTTCGCCCACATTTGTCCCAAGGTTTTTTTGTAAAGATACTTCAGAAACGCTGATGTTACAACATATTTTGTGCTGTAATTTGATATATTTGAGCTTGATATCCTTTCCTCAGGCTATCTGACAGATAAGGTGTTGAATTATGATCATCAGTTTCTCTCTGACTCTGCATGAGAGCACATTAGTCACTCAGCGAGCGCAACACTGACATTCTTTAATTAGGATATTTTTCACACCACATTAATTAGCTGCTCGATTTATCCAAACGCCAGCCTGGCTGCTGATCATCTGCTGTCCGTATGTGTGTGTGTCTGTGTGTGTGTGTGTGTATGATTGTATGTTCTCATAGGCTCAGCATTATGTGCACGCACTGCTAATTCTCTAACTAAGCTGGTTCAGAAGCTTCTTAGGCTACTGACTTTTCTGAGGGGTCATTCTGAGGGCATTTTCATTATTAGAGTACATTTGACTTTATTCTCTTTTAAACCACTAGATGGCACAAAAATCAGCTCAGCACTTTTCTTATCAAACGCTTTTGATGATGCATGTAGAAATTTGGCTGATCCATCGTAAACAGCAACGCAAAGTGCATTTGCTGACTTATGCTGTGCTAATTTGGTAATGCTAGCAACATACTAATGCATGCTAACGACATGCTAATTATTGTTAACAACATTAAAACATGCTATCAACATGTTAAAACATGTTAACAACATGTTAAAAATGCTAGCAACATGCTAATTAATGCTAACAAAATGTTAAATCATGTTATCAACATGTTAAAACATGCTAATAACATGCTGATGCATGTTAACAACATGTTAAAAATGCTAACAACATCCTTACAACATGCCAATTAAAGCTAACAACATGCATGTAAACAACATTTGCATGTTAACAACATATTAAAAAATGCTTGCAACATGTCAACATGTAAAAAAATGTTAGCAACATGTTAAATCATATTTACAAAATGCTAAATATTGTTAACAACATTAAAACATGCTATCAACATGCTAATTAAAGGGGCTATATGCGTTTTTCTGAAATTTAAACTCGCGACTGACACCTGTGGCCAAAAAATAGAACTGCTCTTATTTTCTGCTCGCTCTCGCAGCGGTGGTGACGTCACATCCGCAGACAGCGCGGGAAAAACCTACCCGCCAGAAAATAGGAAAAATAGGATACAGGCTTATAGGTGCACCCACTGTGAGCGGACAAGGTGTCAGTATGCTCATCAGGAGATGTTTGAGTCATAAATGGTAAAATAAAAAGGCTATTGTTACGTTTATTTTGGGGAAAAAGTTGCATATAGCCCCTTTAATGCTAACAAAATGTTAAATCATAATGCAAGCAACATGCTAATACATGTTAACAACATATTTAAACATGCTAGCAACATGTCAACAACATGTTAAAACATGTTAGCAACATGTTAAATCATAATAGCAATGTGATAAAACATGTTAGCAAATCGTAAACATGTAAGCAACATGCTAATTCATGTTAACAACATGGTAAAATGCTAGAAACATGTTCATTAATGCTAACAACATGTTAAAACATGTTATCAACTTGTTAAATCATGCTAACAATGTTACAACATGACAGCAACATGCTGATTCATGCTAAATCATCCTAACAAAATGCTAATTCATGTTAAGAACATGTTGAATCTGGTTAGCAACATGTTAAATCATGCTAGCAATGTGTTAAACATGCTGGCAAATGTTAAACATGTTATTAAAATGATAATTCATGATAACAACAATGCTAAAACATGATAATTAATGCTAAAACATGCTAGCAACATACTAAATTGTGCTAGCAACATGCTAATGCATGTTAACAACATGTTAAATAATGCTTGCAAAATGTGTAAAAAAAAAGACTAATGCTACACATTAATAACATGCTAATTCATGATGAAAAATGCTAATTAATGCTAACAACATGTTAAAACATGTCCCTGGCCTTTGGTTCAATCCGAGCACTGCTTAGAGGTTTGCAAAAACATGAAGCGCATCATTAGGGAGTTTTCTCACCGATAACTGAAATAAAGCCTATTGCCATGACTACAATGTCTGACAAGACACAAAATCAAACCACATTTAGTGTTTATAATAAGCAGAATTTTACTCTATCTTGTATTAATCCCCATTACCAGCCCAACACTGGCCTAAAGGTAAAGTTCAGTATCACATATTACGCCGTACAGTAGCTGAAAGTGAGAGGCATTGATTTTCCTCTGTTGTTACAGGAGTCACCTGTGCATGTTGAATCTTGTTAACAACATGTTAAATAATGCTAGCAATGTGTAAAACATGCTGACAAATGTTAAACATGTTATCAAAATGCTTATTCATGATAACAACAATGCTAAAACATGCTATTAACACGATCATTCATGTTAAAACATGCTAGGAACATACTAAATTGTGCTAGCAACATGCTAATGCATGTTAACAACATGTTGAATCTGGTTAGGAACATGTTAAATCATGCTAGCAATGTGTTAAACATGCTGACAGATGTTAAACATGTTATCAAAATGCTAATTCATGATAACAATAATGGTAAAACATGCTATTTACACGATCATTCATGTTAAAACATGCTAGGAACATACTAAATTGTGCTAGCAACATGCTAATGCATGTTAACTTTTTTTTTTTGCTAATGCATGTTAAAAACATGTTGAATCTGGTTAGGAACATGTTAAATAATGCTAGCAATGTGTTAAACATGCTGACAAATGTTAAACATGTTATCAAAATGCTAATTCATGATAACAATAATGGTAAAACATGCTATTAACACAATAATTAATGTTAAACCATGCTAGCAACATACTAAATCGTGCTGGCAAAATGCTAATGCATGTTAACAATATGTTGAATCTGGATAGCAACATGTTAAATTATGCTAGCAATGTGTTAAACATGTTGACAAATATTTAACATGTTATCAAAATGCTAATTCATGATAAAATGTTAAAATGTGCTATTAACACGATAATTCATGTTAAAACAAGCTAGCAACATACTAAATCATGCTAGCAACATGCTAATGCATGTTAACAACATGTTGAATCTGGTTAGCAAAATATGTTAAATAAGGTTAGCAATGTGTTAAACATGCTGACAAATGTTAAACATGTTATCAAAATGCGAATTCATGATAACAACATGCTAAAACATTCAATTAACATGATAATTAATGTTAAAACAAGCTAGCAACATACTAAATAGTGCTAGCAACATGCTAATGGATGTTAACAACATGTTAAATAATGCTAGCAATGTGTTAAACATGCTGACAAATGTTAAACTTATCAAACTGATAATTCATGATAACAACAATGCTAAAACATGCTATTAACACGATCATTCATGTTAAAACATGCTAGGAACATAGTAAATCGTGCTAGCAACATGCTAATGCATGTTAACAACATGTTGAATCTTGTTAACAACATGTTAAATAATGCTAGCAATGTGTAAAACATGCTGACAAATGTTAAACATGTTATCAAAATGCTTATTCATGATAACAACAATGCTAAAACATGCTATTAACACGATCATTCATGTTAAAACATGCTAGGAACATACATAACATGATAATTAATGTTAAAACAAGCTAGCAACATCCTAAATTGTGTTAACAACATGCTAATGGATGTTAACAACATGTTAAATAATGCTAGCAATGTGTTAAACATGCCGACAAATGTTAAACTTATCAAAATGCGAATTCATGATAACAACAATGATAAAACATGCTATTAACATGATAATTAATGTTAAAACAAGCTAGCAACATACTAAATTGTGCTAACAACATGCTAATGGATGTTAACAACATGTTAAATAATGCTAGCAATGTGTTAAACATGCTGACAAATGTTAAACTTATCAAAATGCTAATTAATGATAACAACAATGCTAAAACATGCTATTAACACGATAATTCACGTTAAAACATGCAAGGAACATACTAAATCATGCTAGCAACATGCTAATGCGTGTTAACATTTTGAATCTGATTAGCAAAACATGTTAAATCATGCTAGCAATGTGTTAAACATGCTGACAAATGTTAAACATGTTATCAAAATGCTAATTCATGATAACAAAATGATAAAACATTTACATTTACATTTATGCATTTGGCAGATGCTTTTATCCAAAGCGACTTACATTGCATTCAAGGTATACATTTTACATTTTGTCAGTTCTTGCTTTCCCTGGGGATCGAACCCATGACCTTGGCGTTGCAAAAAGTCTACTGTTTGAGCTAGAGGAAAACATGCTATGAACACGATAATTAATGCTAAAACAAGCTAGCAACATACTAAATCGTGCTAGCAACATGCTAATGCATGTTAACAACATGTTAAAATAATGCTAGCAATGTGTTAAAACATACTGACAAATGCTACATGTTAATAACATGGCAATTAATGCTAACAACATGTTAAAACATGTCCCTGGCCTTTGGTTCAATCCGAGCACTGCTTAGAGGTTTGCAAAGGGGTGTAAAGGCTCCACAGGGGACACTTTTAAAACATGAAGCGCATCATTAGGGAGTAAAGCCTATGGGCCCTATTTTAACGATCTGAAACGCAAGTGTCAAAGCGCGAAGCTCAAGTAACTTTGTGGGCGGGTCTCGGCGCTGTTGCTATTTTCCCGGCGGGATAAATGGCTCTTGCGCCCGGCGCAAATCTAAAATGGGTTGGTCTGAAGTAGCTTCATTATTCATAGGTGTGGTTTGGGCGTAACGTGAATAAACCAATCCGAGCGTCATCCAACATTCCCTTTAAAAGCAGGTGCGCAAGTTCCATTATGGATTGCTATTATTATGGCGTATTTACCAGGCGCACGCCAGGAGCGGTTCACAGCCGAGGAGACTGATGTTCTTGTAAGAGCAGTGAAAGACAGAGAAGTGAAGTTGTAATGTTGTACATTATGGTAAAGGTGATTTCACAGTCTTTTTTTTTTCAGTCTTTCAGTTTTTTAGTCGATTTTTTTTCCTGGTTCTTGATGGACAAACCAATTTGTCAGATGTCCTTATATACATATATGTCTTGCCACTATTGGGCAAACAGGTCTTATCCTTAATTATTACAATTAGCCTGAATCATTTGTAAGCTAGATTTATGCCTATTTTTTCACATCTTCGTGGTACACCACAATGATTTCCGTCATCTCATGTGTTAATATTTTTTTAGTGTAACAATTTATGATTTGCAAAAATAACTGTTGCATCTGTGTAGGTTACATGAGCAAAGTGTATGCGCGTTGTGCACGCTATACATTATGGTCAAGCATGCGCCCTTAAAATAGCATAATGAACAACGCGCAACGCGCCACTGACTTTAGACTAGGTTTTTTCTGGTCAGTGGCGCAATTGTTTAATGGAACAGCAAAATAGCACCAGGGATTGTTTGCGCCGGAACACGCCTCCTTTTTTGCGCTGAACCGCCCAGGGAGCGCAAGTTCATTCACTAGTTTAGCGACGTGCTTCTGTGGAGGGAAAAGCGCGCTTTGCGCGGGTGCAAAATAGGAATGACACATGCGTCGGTGTACAAAGTCAATTGCGCTGGGTGCAAGATAGGGCCCTTTGACTACAATGTCTGACAAGACACAAAATCAAACCACATTTAGTGTTTATAATAAGCAGAATTTTACTCTATCTTGTATTAATCCCCATTACCAGCCCAACACTGGCCTAAAGGTAAAGTTCAGTATCACATATTACGCCGTACAGTAGCTGAAAGTGAGAGGCATTGATTTTCCTCTGTTGTTACAGGAGTCACCTGTGCCGCCTCCAGGGAGCTGATGGGCGTCTGAGGCCGGTGGGAGAAGGAACAGAGCAGGGTTTGCTTCCAACTGCGTACATGGAGCTCATAGCATAACCTGCTCCGTTCACAATGACTTATGGTTTTTAAAAACGAGAAGCAAGTATTCGGCAAATCAATATTCAGGATGCATTGGGTTGTTGGCACCTGGTTAATCACATCTCTCCTTGGCCTTGGAATGGGGCATAACACTTTATTTGAAGGTAGGAAAACTCTACTTATGTTATCCAAATATGTCTGATTTCAGAGCAGCGTGAGATTAGAAATAATTTCAAAAATGAGACATACAGGAAAAAGTGACAATGAGAAATTCAAGTTCATATTTCATGGACATTTCATACTTTGGTATATCCTGAGCAATCGTTTAATCTCGGAACCTCTTAAGGAGATTTTTTTTCATCCATAAAAAAGAAAAGAAGCAAAATAAGCAGCTGAAACTGAACGATTTAGCCAGCGTTGTTATGGCCTAAATTAATACATGATTGATTAACTTATTCTAACATTTTTCTGTAACATTCTCTTTCTAACATTTTTCAATGTACATATATGAAATGCACTTTCTGTAAAGCTGCTTTGAAACAATGTGTATTGTGAAAAGCGCTATACAAATAAATTTGAATTGAATTGAAATGAAAACTCTCCATTTCCACTAAATCTCATTGATTTTTGATTAATCTCTTTTAAATTAGGGTGACCGTTTTCAGGGGACAGTCCCGGTTTTTGGTGTTCTGTCCATAGATATCCATAATAAAGGCTAGATGTCTCGTCCGCACTGCTGGCCAATGGAGGTCGGCGTCCGCACCTGGCGGCCATTTTGTCACAGTCAGCTCGCTCACTCGTAACATTGTGTTTTAATGGTGCGTGTTCTTTTTAAATAATCATAACTTGCTCAATATTCTACCGATTTTCAGACTGTTTGTTATAAACGTCAGAGATGTAGTTATGACACTGCATACTTATGAATAATTATTCATCATTTGTTCAAGCATCCATAATTATAGCCACGTTAATAACGTTTGTAAGAAACCAAACCATTTGTAAATCCGTCAAGATTTCAGCGAGATAAGAGTATTTGTGTTCAGATCACTCGCCTTACATCAGAGCCCGCCAGAAAGTTTGCCTGTGACAAGATGGCCGCCGGTGAGGACGTTAGAGACTCCGCTGGAAGACATCTAGCCTTTATTATGGATCTGTGGTTTCGTCCCCGATTGGAGCTCTCCCCGTAAATGTCCCCGTTTTACAGTTTGTTCAAAACAACATTGTGAAAAAGCCCAACACTCAGCAGCTGCTGGTTATAGGAGCAATCGTGTAGTGATTATTTTCACCAGCAGATGGCGCTGTGAGATATGCTGACAGGGGACGGATGTCAGAGAGTTTGCCCCTAAGGTTCAGCAGCACGGCGGAGGGTCTGGACCTCTTTAATTATGCTCTTGATGAGCCCGTTGAATGGGAGGTCATGAGGGCATTGGGTGAACATGGTTTATATAGGCTGAGGTAATGAGGTAAATGAGACACAGGTGCAAACAATGAGTGCTAATAAGTCCGGGCAAAGGATTATGGGAGATGTAGTCTTTGATGACAGACTTTAGTGACAGTCCGGGGTGAAGTGCCCTCAGGTGGTAATCAGGGCCACTCTCACTGGTGATCGGGACAACTATACATGTGTTCTTGTAAACAGTCATTGCCTACTTTTTCAGATAAATAGGTTAAAAATTACCCAAGTTGGGTTGAAAATGGACTAACCCAGCCATTGGGTTGTTTTAACCCAGCGATTGGGTTGTTTTAAGCAAACATTTAACCCGACCCATTTAAAACGACCCATTCACTGGGTTAAAACAACCCAATTGCTGGGTTAAAACAACCCATTCACTGGGCTAAAACAACCCAATTGCTGGGTTAAAACAACCCATTCACTGGGCTAAAACAACCCAATTGCTGGGTTAAAACAACCCAATTGCTGGGTTAAAACAACCCATTCACTTGGTTAAAGCAACCCAATAGTTGGGTTAAAACAACCCATTCACTGGGTTAAAACAACTCATTCACTGGGTTAAAACAACCCATTCACTAGGTTAAAACAACCCAATTTCTAGGTTAAAACAACACATTCACTGGGTTAAAACAACCCATTAACTTGGTTAAAACAACCCATTCACTGGGTTAAAACAACTCATTCACTGGGTTAAAACAACTCATTCACTGGGTTAAAACAACTCATTCACTGGGTTAAAACAACCCATTCACTAGGTTAAAACAACCCAATTTCTAGGTTAAAACAACACATTCACTGGGTTAAAACAACCCATTAACTTGGTTAAAACAACCCATTCACTGGGTTAAAACAACTCATTCACTGGGTTAAAACAACTCATTCACTGGGTTAAAACAACTCATTCACTGGGTTAAAACAACCCATTCACTAGGTTAAAACAACCCAATTTCTAGGTTAAAACAACACATTCACTGGGTTAAAACAACCCATTAACTTGGTTAAAACAACCCATTCACTGGGTTAAAACAACCCATTCACTGGGTTAAAACAACCCAATCTCTGGGTTAAATCAACCCATTCACTGGGTTAAAACAACCCATTCACTGGGTTAAAGCAACCCAATAGTTGGGTTAAAACAACCCATTCACTGGGTTAAAACACCCCATTCACTAGGTTAAAACAACCCAATTTCTGGGTTAAAACAACCCATTCACTGGGTTAAAACAACCCATTCACTTGGTTAAAACAACCCATTCACTGGGTTAAAACAACCCATTCACTGGGTTAAAACAACCCAATCTCTGGGTTAAAACAACCCATTCACTGGGTTAAAACAACCCATTCACTGGGTTAAAACAACCCAATCTCTGGGTTAAAACAACCCATTCACTGGGTTAAAACAACCCAATCTCTGGGTTAAAACAACCCATTAACTGGGTTAAAACAACCCAATTGCTGGGTTAAAACAACCGATTCACTGGGTTAAAACAACCCAATCTAATTCACTGGGTTAAAACAACCCATTCACTGGGTTAAAACAACCCAATCTCTGGGTTAAAACAACCCATTCACTGGGTTAAAACAACCCAATCTCTGGGTTAAAACAACCCATTCACTGGGTTAAAACAACCCAATTGCTGGGTTAAAACAACCGATTCACTGGGTTAAAACAACCCAATCTAATTCACTGGGTTAAAACAACCCATTTACTGGCTTAAAACAACCCAATCTCTGGGTTAAAACAACCCATTCACTGGGTTAAAACAACCCATTCACTTGGTTAAAACAACCTATTCGCTGGGTTAAAACAACCCAATCTCTGGGTTAAAACAACCCATTCACTGGGTTAAAACAACCCATTCACTGGGTTAAAACAACCCAATCTCTGGGTTAAAACAACCCATTCACTGGGTTAAAACAACCCAATCTATCTCTGGGTTAAAACAACCCATTCACTGGGTTAAAACAACCCAATCTCTGGGTTAAAACAACCCATTAACTGGGTTAAAACAACCCAATTGCTGGGTTAAAACAACCGATTCACTGGGTTAAAACAACCCATTCACTGGGTTAAAACAACCCAATCTCATTCACTGGGTTAAAACAACCGATTCACTGGGTTAAAACAACCGATTCACTGGGTTAAAACAACCGATTCACTGGGTTAAAACAACCCAATCTCTGGGTTAAAACAACCGATTCACTGGGTTAAAACAACCCATTCACTTGGTTAAAACAACCTATTCGCTGGGTTAAAACAACCCAATCTCTGGGTTAAAACAACCCAATCTCTGGGTTAAAACAACCCATTCACTGGGTTAAAACAACCCATTCACTGGGTTAAAACAACCCAATTGCTGGGTTAGTCCATTTTCAACCCAACTTGGATTGTTTTTAACCCAGCATTTTTTAGAGTGTAGTATATGTTGAAGTGGATGCTCTCTGTTAATGTCGTCATTCCTGACCCTTTTGAATTTCTCTCATTTTCCAGGATATGTGACTCTGTCAGGTTATCATCTGTGTGATGTGACTGAGCTCGTTTCGGTGAGCAATGTGATCTCCTTTCCCACCTCATTCACCCAGAGGAGGCCGTGTGGGGGGTGGCTGCCATGGACAATGTGTGATGTCACGGTTTATAAGACGGAATACCAAACAAAGGTGTATAACATGTCCAAACAGGTCAGGAAATGCTGCCATGGCTATGAACAAGTTGGGAGTTACTGTGCCGTGTGTGAGTATTTTCAAACTAATTAATTTGGAATAAATTGTTGCCAGGAAAGAGAAGAGCCGCTGCGGATTGTCTTAATATATTGTCCTTATCTCAGCCTTGAACAGAAGTGCAGATTTCACATCTAAGCCAGGACTGTGTCCCTCAGCGAGTGTGTCTCCGCGGAATCATTCGACTTCTTCTGGCTCCAGCATGTGCAAGTGGGACATAGATTGTCCTCAGTGGCAAAAATGCTGTCAGACAGAAAACATCTCCAACATCTATCAATGCTCAAACCCAGTACCAGGTACACACAATCCCTTACACTGCATCCCAGAATTCTTATCATTCTTAAATAACATTCAATGAGTTTAAAATGTCCATTTGTCCTCAAGTCAACAGAACCTGCTTCAATGTGACAATAACAGTTAAGACGAGCTTCCAGCTAGTAACTATGGACGAAGGACTCTTCAACCACACCAGACTACTGTACTCCATGGTTTGTAACCATCGGTCTAGCATTCAACTACATCATGTACTGTGTTTTAAAACATTAGGCATAACATTATGACCTATTCCTATTATTGTGTTCGTCCCCCTGACCCGTCGAGGCATGGACTCCACTAGAAGGTGTGCTGTGGTATCTGGCACCAAGATGTTAGCAGCAGATCCTTTAAGTCCTGTAAGTTGCGAAGTGTGGCCTCCATGGATCGGACTTGTTTGTTCAGCTCATCCCACAGATGCTCGATTGGATTGAGATCTGGGGAATTTGGACTCAAACTCGTTGTGCTCCTCAAAGCATTTGTGCTTTGTGGCGGCGCATTATCTGCTGAAAGAGCCACAGCCACAGGGAAAACCGTTTCCATGAGAGGCTGGACATGGGCTCAACAATGCTTAGGTAGGTGGGACGTGTCAAAGTCACATCCACATGATGGAGGACCCAAGGTTTCCCAGTAGAACATTGCCCAAAGCATCACTGCCTCCGCCGCCACACCTTCTTCCCATAATGCACCTGGTGCCATGTGTTCCCCAGGTAACACACACACACACACACACACCCGGCCATCCACGAGATGTAGAAGAACACGTGATCATCAGACCAGGCCGCCTTCTTCCATTGCTCCGTGGTCCAGTTCTGATGCTCACGGGCCACTGTTGGTGCTTTGGGCGGGGTCAGGGGTCAACATGAGCACTGGTCAGCGGCTGTGCCGCCCCATACACAACAAACTGAGATGCTCTGTGTATTCTGAGCCCTTTCTATCAGAACCAGCATTAACTTCTGGAGCAGTTTGAGCTCCAGTAGCTCGTCTGTCCGGTTCTCCACTGGTCCTTCATGACCCTGTGGCCGGTTCTCCACTGGTCCTTCATGACCCTGTGGCCGGTTCTCCACTGGTCCTCCATGACCCTGTGGCCGGTTCTCCACTGGTCCTCCATGATCCTGTGGCCGGTTCTCCACTGGTCCTTCATGACCCTGTGGCCGGTTCTCCACTGGTCCTTCATGACCCTGTGTCCGGTTCTCCACTGGTCCTTCATGATCCTGTGGCCGGTTCTCCACTGGTCCTTCATGATCCTGTGGCCGGTTCTCCACTGGTCCTTCATGACCCTGTGGCCGGTTCTCCACTGGTCCTTCATGATCCTGTGGCCGGTTCTCCACTGGTCCTTCATGACCCTGTGGCCGGTTCTCCACTGGTCCTTCATGATCCTGTGGCCGGTTCTCCACTGGTCCTTCGTGATCCTGTGGCCGGTTCTCCACTGGTCCTTCGTGATCCTGTGGCCGGTTCTCCACTGGTCCTTCATGACCCTGTGGCCGGTTCTCCACTGGTCCTTCATGATCCTGTGGCCGGTTCTCCACTGGTCCTTCATGACCCTGTGGCCGGTTCTCCACTGGTCCTTCATGATCCTGTGGCCGGTTCTCCACTGGTCCTTCATGATCCTGTGGCCGGTTCTCCACTGGTCCTTCATGACCCTGTGGCCGGTTCTCCACTGGTCCTTCATGATCCTGTGGCCGGTTCTCCACTGGTCCTTCATGACCCTGTGGCCGGTTCTCCACTGGTTCTTCATGACCCTGTGGCCGGTTCTCCACTGGTCCTTCATGACCCTGTGGCCGGTTCTCCACTGGTCCTTCATGACCCTGTGGCTGGTTCTCCACTGGTCCTTCATGACCCTGTGGCCGGTTCTCCACTGGTCCTTCATGACCCTGTGGCCGGTTCTCCACTGGTCCTTCATGACCCTGTGGCTGGTTCTCCACTGGTCCTTCATGACCCTGTGGCCGGTTCTCCACTGGTCCTTCATGACCCTGTGGCCGGTTCTCCACTGGTCCTTCATGACCCTGTGGCCGGTTCTCCACTGGTCCTTCATGACCCTGTGGCCGGTTCTCCACTGGTCCTTCATGACCCTGTGGCCGGTTCTCCACTGGTCCTTCATGACCCTGTGGCTGGTTCTCCACTGGTCCTTCATGACCCTGTGGCCGGTTCTCCACTGGTTCTTCATGACCCTGTGGCCGGTTCTCCACTGGTCCTTCATGACCCTGTGGCCGGTTCTCCACTGGTCCTTCATGACCCTGTGGCCGGTTCTCCACTGGTCCTTCATGACCCTGTGGCCGGTTCTCCACTGGTCCTTCATGATCCTGTGGCCGGTTCTCCACTGGTCTTTCATGACCCTGTGGCTGGTTCTCCACTGGTCCTCCATGACCCTGTGGCCGGTTCTCCACTGGTCTTTCATGACCCTGTGGCCGGTTCTCCACTGGTCCTTCATGATCCTGTGGCCGGTTCTCCACTGGTCCTTCATGACCCTGTGGCCGGTTCTCCACTGGTCCTTCATGACCCTGTGGCCGGTTCTCCACTGGTCCTCCATGACCCTGTGGCCGGTTCTCCACTGGTCCTTCATGACCCTGTGGCCGGTTCTCCACTGGTCCTCCATGACCCTGTGGCCGGTTCTCCACTGGTCTTTCATGACCCTGTGGCCGGTTCTCCACTGGTCCTTCATGATCCTGTGGCCGGTTCTCCACTGGTCTTTCATGACCCTGTGGCTGGTTCTCCACTGGTCCTCCATGACCCTGTGGCCGGTTCTCCACTGGTCTTTCATGACCCTGTGGCCGGTTCTCCACTGGTCCTTCATGATCCTGTGGCCGGTTCTCCACTGGTCTTTCATGACCCTGTGGCCGGTTCTCCACTGGTCCTCCATGACCCTGTGGCCGGTTCTCCACTGGTCCTCCATGACCCTGTGGCCGGTTCTCCACTGGTCCTCCATGACCCTGTGGCCGGTTCTCCACTGGTCCTCCATGACCCTGTGGCCGGTTCTCCACTGGTCCTCCATGACCCTGTGGCCGGTTCTCCACTGGTCCTTCACTTTTGATAGAGACTGACCACTGCAGACCGGGAACACCCCACAAGAGCTGCAGTTTTGGAGATGCTCTGACACCCAAACGTCTAGTCGTCACAATCTGACCCAAACTCGTTAAGCTCCAGTCTGGCACGTTCTCTGATCGCATATGGAAGCTAAACTATCACAGGAATTCATTGAAGAGTTGAAACACTCTCTTTGCTCTGCATCGCTCTGTCATGATTGTCCGTGTGGCCGTCAGTGTCTTACATTCTGTGTGTGAGATCTCTCCCCTATGGGCGGTTGATAACATGTGGAACAGCTCCATCTAGTGGCTGTAGTCTTTAGCCTCTGGCCAAAAAAAATTTCCAGAAAAAAATGCATAATTCTCTCGTATCAGGGGGATATGAGGGGGGAAAGTACCATCATTTGAATATACTACCGGGTTTCAACTGATACAAAGCCTAATGCGAAATCACTGAAGTTACCCTTTAAGTAAGTCTAAGTAATTCGGTTTTACAGTGTAGGCAGCACATTTGGACCAAACACTATATTTTGAAACGGCCCATATATGTTCTGTCTCTCTAGTGGCTAAGTTGATCTGCAGAGATGTAACTGTCTGTTCTTTCCCTAGGTAACTGGCGCTCTGGGAACTGCTGAAATCTCTGTGCATTATGTCCAGTCATGGTCAGCAGGGCCCTTCACAACCTCTTCATCACTGCTGGTCTGTTCTTCTAATGTCCTCTTTCTAGATGGCATCTCTACAAGTCTGAATCTCTTGGGAAACATTGAGGAGGTGACTAATGTGGTGGTGCAAGGTACGGCAAGTAGAGGCATCGTGATTGGTGCGATTGTGAAATCAAAGCATTTCATGTGCTTTCAGTGTGAATAGTAATATATTTCAATATTTGATGTTTTTGTTTACATTTGTATTGTGTTGTTGAGTCGCCACTTGGTGCCTAATATACAGCAATTACAGCTGTGGTCAGAATTATTGGCACTCCTGGTAAATATGATCAAATGCGTCTGTAAAAATAAATCTGCATTGTTTATCTTTTTGATCTTTCTTTCAAAAAATTTGCAAAAATGTAACCTTTCATTGAAGTGAAACAGTTGAAAGTGGGGGGAAACTCTCATTATGAAATAAATGTTTTTCTCCAGTTCACGTTGGCCTTAATTATTGGCACCCAATTATTGCCCCGTCCTTCCCCCAGGACAGACGCTCGAGTCTTCTTCTGTAATGGCGGATGAGTTTGGAGATCAGAGCACATTCCTTCACACAGAATCTCTCCAGATCCTTCAGATTCCCAGCTCTTCTCTTCACTCCATCACTCATTCTCTATAGGGTTCAGCTCAGGCCTTCAGTTTGTGCTCACTGACACATTTCTGTGTTGATTTCGGGTCATTGTCCTGATGGAAGATCCAACCACGGCCCATTATAAGATCTCCAGCAGGTTTTGATGTTTTATCTGCTGGTGTTTGCTTGAATCCATGATGCCGTGTGTCTGAACAAGAAGTCCAGGAGCAAAAACACCGGCCCTGACATTAAAGATCCAGCGGTGTGTTTAACCGTGGCCATGGGCGGCTTCTGATCTCCATCTGGTGGGTTTGCCGCCCAAAAGCTCTTATAACGATATACACACACGTCCTCTTCGTTTGAATGAAGGATTAAAAGGATAAACAATGCAGATTTATATTTACAGCCATCTTTGATCATATTTAGGGATGCCAATAATTCTTTATGCAGCTGGCCCACATGAAGCTAAACCAATTTGTAACCACTAATCTATATGAACTTTTATGTAATAATTACAGCCTGTCCATTATCTTGATGAATCCACATTTTACAAACACACTCATGCATACATTATCGTTTCCTTCACAGATGTGGATGCATGTTCAGTTCCGGGATTGAACAGTTGTTCTGCATATGCAAACTGCACGAATACAGCAGGATCTTATTCATGTGTCTGTCATCATGGGTATCAAGACCTCAATCATTCACAGCCAGGAACAGTTTGCAGGGGTAAGAAAGGACAATCATTTCAATAAACCATATAAAACCACTTGATGAAGACTGACATTTGTATAATATTAAAGGGTTAGTTCACCCAAAAATTACAATTCTGTCATTAATTCCTCTCCCTCATGTCGTTCCAAACCCGTAATGGTGCGTTCACACCAGATGCGAATGAAGCGAATAAATTGCGCTTTTCGCAAGTAGTTGGACGCTTTAACATTTTGAGTTTACTCGCGCGTGACATTCACTTCACAACAGACACGAATCCGCGTAATGGGAGGGGCGTCTGCCGGCCGGCTCGTCTCATTGCGAAATGGCTGACATTAATTGTTTTAAAATACAGCGAATAAGCTCAATATGCCGACTTTAGCTAGCTTTTAGTCTCAATAGGGTGAATTCAGGGTGATTGGGGCACTTTTTCTAAGTCATCTCAATGGCAAAAAGTGTCCCAATCACCCTGAAATCACCCGATGTAGAGCTCAAATTGAGTAAAGAGCGCGTTTTACAACTTACCAGACTGTCCGACCTCCTCACTCACTTTCTTCCCAGCAAGATCCTTTTTATTCCTGTTTCTATAAAGTATGTACAGCTCCGGGTATCCACACATGATTTTGTCCTCATTGTTGTCACTGCTAGAGCAAGCTCCTGATTGGTTAACGCGGATTGGTTAATGTCTATTTGCCTCTTTGCATTGACTTAACATGTAAATCACTCATGCGAAACGCTTCATTCGCGTCTTGTGTAAACGCAGCATAAGACCTTCGTTCATCTTCTGAACACAAGTGAAGATATTTCTGATGAAATCTGAGAAATTTCTGAACCACACATAGATTGCAACATTATCACTTTCAAGGCCCAGAAAGGCAGTAAAGACATGGTTAAAATAGTCCATGTGACTCCAGTGGTTCAGCCTTAATGTTATGAAGCGGCGAGAATACTTTAGTGCGCAAAAAACAAACAAAAATAACGACTCTAATTAACAATTTTTTCTCTTGCATGTCTTGCATAGTAAACACAGTGCAGAGCTTCCGGGTTCTACGCCAGAACGCCGGCTCATTATTGGCCACTGATTGGCCAGCTCACACACACGAACAGCATCAGCCAATAGTGAGCCGGCGTTCTGACGCAGTTTTTTTGGGTGAACTAACCCTTTAAAATAGAGTTTGAGAGCTCGGTGTCCTTCTTTTGCTCTTTTTTTGAAGGCCTTCTTGGATGTTTTTGGTCACACACCTGCTATTGGTGTAATTTTGTTTTGTTTATGAAACCTCATAATTCTGAAAAGACCCAAAAAGTGTGTGTTTCTTGTTTGTTTCTAATGCAGCCCCCACTGTTACTACACATCCCCTCACGGACAACACCACTCCTCCATCCATTACTCTCCGCCCGACAGGTACATTGGAAGAACTTCTGCTTATCTCTATTCTAACTCAGTCAAAAATGTTTCACCAGGAATCACTAGTTTGTGCTGTTTTCTGTTCTTGTTTATATGACATACACTGATGGAGAACACTAATGATCACACTTCACATTCAAATAATCCTTCCATCAGCCAACCAGCTTCTACATGCGGTGTGTTATGCAAAAATGCCACATACAGGCAGAGGACATTTTTGTTAATCAATTACGTGATTCTTGGATCAAGTAAATAATGCTGAAAAAACTGAAAAATAGGCTTTGTGGTTTAGTCCCTTTTGCCCTGTTTCCAGCATGCACGTGAATAATTAACATGGTTGCATTTACTATGTGCAAGTTTCACACTCGGTGGTGTTGTTGATTTTTGTTGTCGTGTTTCATAAGATGATGCATCATAATTAACAATTTCAACCAAATCTCCTTAAAGAGGTAATCTCTCTCTCTAAATCTATCAATATCTAAATCAAATCTGTGTTTAGAATTGGTCTGAATCAGTTATTCATTGTTCAAAAATATTTTTGTTTGCACTATGACGCACCCACCGCTAGCCTAGCTTAGCACAAAGACTGGAGGTAAATGGCTCCAGCTAGCCTACTGCTCAATAAGTGACAAAATCACCAACATTTTCCTCTTTACATGTTGTGATGTGTGTAGTTACATCGTGTACTAAGACCAACAGACCGATGTTGATGTTATTTTGTCACTTATTGAGCAGTAGGCTAGCTGGAGCCATTTACCTCCAGTCTTTGTGCTAAGCTAGGCTAGCGGTGGGTGTGTCAGACAGAGTTATGGCACGGAGATGAGACTGGTGTGTATGGACTTATCAAACCATGGACGCCATCGCTCCCATTTGCATGTCTCTGTTTAATAGCCAATAGAAACTAAAACCAAATGGGTAGCACAATAATTCTTTTTGACAAAATCAGAGACATTACACGTTCAGATTAAGCCTCCAACATGCTCCTGTTGTGTTGTGTTCACCCTCTAATGAGTCTGCACAACTTGTGTAATATGCGCACAGGCATTAACTAAAAACAAATATATAGATTTCACATGGCATTTTCAACTGTAATGTTATGAAGCTGCGAGAATAATTTTGTACGCAAAAAAACAAACAAAAATAACGAATCTATTTAACAATTTCCTCTCTTGCATGTCTTGCATAGTAAACACAGTGCAGAGCTTCCGGGTTCTACGCCAGAACGCCGGCTCATTATTGGCCACTGATTGGCCAGCTCACACACACGAACAGCATCAGCCAATAGTGAGCCGGCGTTCTGACGCAGTTTTTTTGGGGTGAACTAACCCTTTAAAGTAGAGTTTGAGAGCTCAGTGTCCTTCTTTTGCTCTTTTTTTGAAGGCCTTCTTGGATGTTTTTGGTCACACACCTGCTCTTGGTGTCATTTTGTTTTGTTTATGAAACCTAATAATTCTGAAAAGACCCAAAAGGTGTGTGTGTCTTGTTTGTTTCTAATGCAGCCCCCACTGTTACTACACATCCCCTCACGGACAACACCACTCCTCCATCCATTACTCTCCGCCCGACAGGTACATTGGAAGAACTTCTGCTTATCTCCATTCTAACTCAGTCAAAAATGTTTCACCAGGAATCACTAGTTTGTGCTGTTTTCTGTTCTTGTTTATATGACATACACTGATGGAGAACACTAATGATCACACTTCACATTCAAATAATCCTTCCATCAGCCAACCAGCTTCTACAGGAGTCAAAAAGGATATAAACAGTGAAATTTGAAGTGATATATTCTTGAAAACTCATTTGACATCAATTGAATCACAACACGACCTTGGTGTTTGTCTAAAAACAGTCTGTAATTCGGCCAGGGATTTTTATGCGGGCGGTGGGATAAAAACACTGACTAGCCCCTGTCAATTATGAAAATAACTTACCCAACAAGAAACAATCACCGTCCAAATACAGCTTAATAGTGTAAATTCATATGTTAATTACCACAATGGGTAAAAGCCATGCATTTCAACTTCCAGTTGTCTGCTTTAATGAATCATTAGCTAACGATTTGCAAAGGTATCGTTATGCTATGACATTACTTGTTGAGGCACATGACTATTAACTAATTGTTAAGTAATATGGCATTGTGGTTATTGGTATTAGTAAACAGGCATGTGCCTCAACAAGTAAAGTCTTGTATAACTAATAACAATTCATATTACTTAATCTATTAACAAAAAAGGCTAAACAAAAAGGCTACCTTGGTTCCAAATGCTGTACATTTTGATTACTTTATGCTATCACCACAAAATTTGATCCAGATGCAGCACACGTGTAGGGAAGCTTCACCAAAAAAGAATTTCCCTCTTTATTTTCTTCCTGAGTTATTGTGTGTCTAATAACAAATCAAAATTATTTATATATTTTTCTCAGCAGGAGAATGTCCAAATGTCATGGAATTGATATTCTCTTAAAGGGTTAGTTCACCCAAAAATGTAA
>NC_137118.1:3248231-3258231 GCF_949357685.1 Gobio gobio
CTTTTTTTTTTCCAGCGCTGAGCACTGATTTAGCACAAAAAATCAATGGACATGGAAGAAATAGGCAAATTAATACTCTAATTATATCGAAAAATGTGTAGATACAGTGTAAATACAAGATTCATTGTGGAGTATAGATAACTTCAGTACTTTACAATAGGTGGAGCTATACTGTAAAAACTTATATGATCAATAAATGATGACAACATATGTTTTTACATTGCTTTAACGCATCAAAATAAGTTCAAGGCAGCGACTTTTTTTTACAGTGTGTAGCAATCACCTTAAACACCATAGCAACACATTAAAACCCATTCAAACACCTTAGCAACTGCATAGCAACACCCTGGCAACCACTCAAAACACCCTAGTGTTTTGCATGGGCAATCACTCACATTTTCTTAAGAAAATGCAAATCTTTATCTGATTCATAATAAACCAGATCAAAAAAATGTGTTGATTCTCTTTCAAATGTGTCCCCAGATCCTTCTGTCCTCACCTCCAGATATCCACGCACTAATCATCTCTAAACAGATCACCATCCAGATAACATCCCTCTCAGCTGGCAGTGTTTTCGTGCACTTCTCCTTCACATTTCAAAATGGCAGCAACCTGAACATGACAAGCTTGGCCACAGATCTTGCGTCTCTACGGAACAGCACCAAATACACTGTGGACAATAGCAGTATACTCATCGAAGGTACTGGTTATTCTTTCATGCATTATTTGATGATTTATTACTAAACATGAAATGAAGTTTGAACTGTTTCCACACTTGCTAATGATGTTGACTTGAGATGTGATTGGTGTCTTGTTATTTATAGTTGTAAATGAGTGTTTGGCGGGTGAGGCGGACTGCTCTCCATGGGCTTCCTGTAATAAAACTGTTGGCTCATACACCTGTGCCTGTTGGTCTGGATACACAGATCTGAGCCCCAGTAGACCAGGACGCAGCTGTGCAGGTACATGCTGTAGATAATGCTACTGTGGAGAGCGTTCATTAGAATGTCACGCACCTTTAATTGAGACAAACACAAGTCGATCATGCACAGACACATGTGACTAAAACTGCAGCAATACAGTGCCAGAGTCACGATGTATTTTTGTAGGCCGACTCAGAATTTAGCATCACCCGGGTTCCCTTGACAAAAACCCAATAGGATTTTTAGCTCTTTGGCCAATTCTTACATGTTTTATTCATCATGATAACATTCATAAAGAAAAATCGTATGAATTTTAAAGCATAATTACAATTGCCTCGATGAACTAATTAGCTAAATGTAGGTTTTAAACGGCAATTAGGCAAAGTTCCTTTTTCCTGTTTTATTATTATCTTTCCACCGTTGAAACACTGATTGAGTGATTACACCACATATGATACGTTTCAGTAAATTGTAATGTATCCTCAACATACCTTCAGATGTTCATTCATGTATATTCTTTGACTAGGAAGAGATGATCGCATTCACACCGTGCTGACGCTTTAACTGACGCGCCTATACAGTCACATCACATTAAAGAGCGTCAAAACGCCATTTATCGTTTGAATTTCATGATAAAATGGACTGAATACTTAATATGTTTGTGTGGGAACTCGGATTGAAGTGTGTTCTGGTGTTAAACAAGCCGACTGTTAACTGTTAAAGATTGCATTCGGAACCGTTCGGTACGAATACATGTAGCGTTACACCACTAATTATCCCACTCTTATTCATGCAAATGCTTTTAAACCATTCAAGCGTGACAAGACAGAAGAGAACGCGCTGACTGTGAATGTCCTGACTATGACACACACACACACACACACACACACACACACACACACACGACACTCAGAAAGACAGAAGAGAACGCGCTGACTGTGAATTATCTTTACTATGACACACACACACACACACACACACAACGCTCAGAAAGACAGAAGAGAACACACTGGGCCCTATTTTAACGATCTGAAACGCAAGTGTCAAAGCGCGAACCGCAAGTAACTTTGTGGGCGGGTCTCGGCGCTGTTGCTATTTTCCCGGCGGGATAAATGGCTCTTGCGCCCGGCGCAAATCTAAAATGGGTTGGTCTGAAGTAGCTTCATTATTCATAGGTGTGGTTTGGGCGTAACGTGAATAAACCAATCAGAGCGTCATCCAACATTCCCTTTAAAAGCAGGTGCGCAAGTTCCATTATGGATTGCTATTATTATGGCGTATTTACCAGGCGCACGCCAGGAGCGGTTCACAGCCGAGGAGACTGATGTTCTTGTAAGAGCAGTGAAAGACAGAGAAGTTGTGTTGTATGGGGATGGGAGAAACCCACCCAAAATAGCGTCGGTTAAACAGGCGTGGGAGGAAATAGCCACAATTGTTTCATCAGCTGGCATCCCCAGGACGTCGCACCAGTGCCGCAAGCGCTACAATGACATCAGAAGACGGGGAAAGTCCAAGTTTGCCAGCATCAATCGGGCACGCCGTGTAACGGGAGGTGGATCTGCCTCTACTCAGGACCTGACGCCAGCAGAGGACATCGCTGCGTCCACCCTCACCGATTTTTTTTCTTGGTTCATGACGGACAAACCAATTTGTTAGATGTCCTTATATACATATATGTCTTGCCAGAAGTTGCCACTATTGGGCAAACAGGTCTCCTTAATTATTAGACTACAATTAGCCTGAATCATTTGTAAGCTAGATTTATGCCTATTTTTTCACATCTTCGTGGCACACCACAATGATTTCCGTCATCTCATGTGTTAATATTTTTTAGTGTAACAATTTATGATTTGCAAAAATAACTGTTGCATCTGTGTAGGTTACATGAGCAAAGTGTATGCGCGTTGTGCACGCTATACATTATGGTCAAGCATGCGCCCTTAAAATAGCATAATGAACAACGCGCAACGCGCCACTGACTTTAGACTAGGTTTTTTCTGGTCAGTGGCGCAATTGTTTAATGGAACAGCAAAATAGCACCAGGGATTGTTTGCGCCGGAACACGCCTCCTTTTTTTGCGCTGAACCGCCCAGGGAGCGCAAGTTCATTCACTAGTTTAGCGACGTGCTTCTGTGGAGGGAAAAGCGCGCTTTGCGCGGGTGCAAAATAGGAATGACACATGCGTCGGTGTACAAAGTCAATTGCGCTGGGTGCAAGATAGGGCCCAATGACTGTGAATGTCCTGACTATGACACACACACACACACACACACGACGCTCAGAAAGACAGAAGAGAACGCACTGACTGTGAATGTCCTGACTATGACACACACACACACACACACACACACACACACACACACACACACACACACACACACACACACACACACACACACGACACTCAGAAAGACAGAAGAGAACGCACTGACTGTGAATTATCTTTACTATGACACACACACACACACAACGCTCAGAAAGACAGAAGAGAACGCACTGACTGTGAATGTCCTGACTATGACACACACACACACACACACACACACACACGACACTCAGAAAGACAGAAGAGAACGCACTGACTGTGAATTATCTTTACTATGACACACACACACACACACAACGCTCAGAAAGACAGAAGAGAACGCACTGACTGTGAATGTCCTGACTATGACACACACACACACACACACACACAACACTCAGACAGACAGAAGAGAACACACTGACTGTGAATGTCCTGACTATGACACACACACACACACACACACACACACACACGACGCTCAGACAGACAGAAGAGAACACACTGACTGTGAATGTCCTGACTATGACACACACACACACACACACACACGACACTCAGACAGACAGAAGAGAACGCGCTGACTGTGAATGTCCTGACTATGACACACACACACACACACACAACGCTCGTAATCATTATCTTGATTAATTAGTAAAAAAAAAATTATTGATAAACAGCACTAATTTAAATGTTTTCTCCTGTGATTTCTTCATGCCTTAAAACAGCTTGACTGTAACTCGACACCCTTGCTTAATTTAGTATAGAGACAGAGCGTATTTAGGCCACGCCCACACCGGGGGGGAAGACAATCCAACGCTCTCCATTGACTTTGCATTGCGTGAGGCTGCCTCTTTGTCATTTCGGACTTATAACAAAAAACAGAACAATGTCTAAAAGCTGAGATGTGACAAGGTGTACAGCAAACAAGCTAAAAAACACAGAAATACGTTTTTATAAGCTGTCGACCCAAAAAAACAAGCGTTTAAGAAGATAAAAGTGGATAAAGGCAATACGAAGTGAAGCTTCAGCTGAAGAATGGGTCAATTTTGGGATCCTGACACTCAGTATGTCTCAGTATGTGTATGTGTGCAGTAAACATTTTGTCACTGTTAAGTCAAATATCCAAATGTCCGTTTTATATATTATATTTACTGTCGCTGATTACGTTCCCTCTAGTCGTCGTAGTTCTCAGTGTAATATGACCCGCGCGCTCTGTCTCAATGGCCTGAATCCACTTTTTTTGTACTTAAACGCTCGTTTTTTGGGTCAACAGCTGATAAAAACGTCTGGGTTTTTGCTTCTGGGTTTTGTTTAGCTTGTTTGCTGTACACCTTGTCACATATCAGCTTTTATACATTGTTCAGTTCTTTGTTATAAGTCCGAAATGACAAGGATGCAGCGCCACGCAATGCAAAGTCAATGGAGACGGTTTGATTGTTTCCCCCCCCGGTGGGCGTGGCCTTCAGATTATGACGCGTGTCGCTCTGTCTCTACACGCAGAGTCATGAATATGCAAATGAGCCCCGCCTCCACTCACTCGCAGCTCAGAGATCCACTCGCTCAACTTTCCTCAAGTTACTGTAGTAAACGCTGCTCAATGGTGTCGCTCTTTACCACGTCAGACACATCACGCTCATTAATATGATTAGCCTTTGGCTTGACTACTAGTAGTGGGAAGTTCGGATCATTTTACTGACTCGGATCTTTGAGTCTCGTTCAGCAAAATGAACTAATCTTTTTTCGAGTCATTTCGTTCATTTCAGAAAAATATAATTAAAATTACATGTTAAATAGCCCAACCCATCTAGTACTTATGTTGATTACATTTGTAAAACTAAATAAAAATAAACTATAGGGTACTGCAACCAAAACCAAATGATAAGAAACTGAAACGTTTAATTAATTGATTAGTTGTTGGGTCAGGCTATTGCAGTCTAACTCTGATAGTTCACCTCACCTCCTGATCCGAGACATTCTTTCTTTTGCAACTTCATATTTATCACGTTTGTTCTCCGCCTCTCGTGTCTTCGAACTCCTCAAGACGTTAGTTGTCGACTCTGTGTCTGACTCTGATGGGGCTGGACCGGGCCATGTGACACAGGTCCGGGAACAGAATGATTAGTTCATCGTTCGAGTCTCGAGATCGGGTTTGAGTCTTTCGTTCTTCCTGTCAGTCCCATAGAGTCTATGCTGTCAGTAACGGAAACAGAAAAGATTCGTTCTTTCGAGTTCGGGTTTGAGTCTTTCGTTCTTCCTGTCATATATATATAATTCTCAGTTAATATCAGACATAAACAAATATGGGAAATATATTGACTATTCAAGTCTAACATCACAAATTCAAGTCAATTAGACTATTACTCATTTTGAATCATATAGCGCAAACACACACACACACACACACACACACACACACACACACACACACACAAATATATATATATATATATATATATATATATATATATATATATATATATATATATATATATATATATATATATATATATATATATATGTGTGTGTGTGTGTGTGTGTGTGTGTGTGTAATATGTTTTTGTATACTGTAGGTGCTATAGGCCTATAAGCTATGTTACAAAGGTTTAGGTAACATTTTTAAACTGATTTTTATTCATTAATAACACAAGGACAAAAAAATATATATATAACTCAATAGAGAAAAATAAAATACGAGTAATAGTCTAATTGACTTGAATTTGTGATGTTAGACTTGAATAGTCAATATATTTCCCATATTTGTATATGTCTGATATTAACTGAGAATTATATATAAAAAAATAAAAATAAAATAAAAAAATAACTACGTGCTTGTTAGTAAAAAGGTTGTGAACTAGTGTTCAATACAGTGACAAGTCACGTGGCAAAAGAACGAATGTCTCAAACATCAAACCCGAAAGACTCGTAAGGACTAATCTTTTCTGTTTCCGCTACTGACAGCATAGACTCTATGGGACTGACAGGAAGAACGAAAGACTCAAACCCGAACTCGAAAGATGAACTAATAATTTTTGTTCTTTCCAGTACAGATTCAGCGTAATGCGCATGCGCGGTCAACACAAAATTAACGAATCACTCTCAGAGACAACTCGGTAGTCCCGAGTCATATTAAAGATTCGTTCAAAATGAACGAATCGTTCATGAACGACACATCACTATTGACTACGCTATCAAACAGCTAATAATGTGTTGCTAATGTTACACAAACCATGTTCCCGTTCGCCATCTCAGTCTCAGCATCCTTAGAAACGCTTTAAACATCACAGACCGTCAGTGGAGAAAGGCATATAGTTCATCATAACATCTAATATACATCATATTCATAATTCACCTGCTATATTGATAAAAGTACATAATTTTTCATATCAACAGAAGAATATCCCATGATAACCTGCTTCTCTTGAGACTCCCTGCTTAAGAGAATAGTTAATGATATGCTAAAGCCCCGCCCACATGTGATGTGATTGGTTACAAGGTAGTTGATTTCAAACCGTGTTTTTGAGACTGTATTTGATTCACTGCAGTTTAAAAAAAAAAAAATACTTGGCTTATGAATTTGATCATGGTTTGTTTGAAAGCATATTAAAGGGGTCATGAACTGGCTTTTTTAATTTTTTTATACTGTTGTCTGAAGTCAACTTAGGGCGTTTATGTGGTTTTTACATTCAAAAACATCTTAATGAATCAGTAATAGGCTATTTTCTGCCTTGGTTTTGAGGCTTTCTGAGAAACACTCGGATTTGATGGGCGTGCCGCACTGAAGACTTGGAAGTAAACGCCCACGGCTAGGATTGGATAATATTTGCATATTTAATGAGCTTCAGCTACCGTCTGTCCCAGGAATCGTCTAGGGGAAATGCTCAGAGAACTCGCAAAATATCAAACAAACACTAAATCACACACACACTCGCGCGGAGACACACACACACTCGCGCGGAGACAGAGACACACACACACACACACACACACTCGCGCCGAGACACACACACTCGCGGACACAAACACACACACACTCAGGCGGACACACTCTCACTCGCGCGTACACACACATAACGTTACAACAAGTCTCTCGTGTGACTGGATAGACACGTAGGCCTACACATAATCAATACACAATCGTGCACATATCAAACGATCTGTAACAATGCAATACTATCACGTATAAAAAACATGTTTTACTCACATAAGTGTGCTGCACCATTCCTGTCGGGTCCGATATAGAAGGCACAGCATTGTGTTTCAATCTCAATATGTCTGCAAATCCCCACGTGAGCTGGAACTTCATTAAAAATAAAGTTCAACCATATATTCCTAATATTAGGATCCGAAGGAAGCTTATGCAGCGACTGTGTTCTTCCACAACCAGGAATAGCAATATCGTGATATCCTCGGCATGTTTATTGCTGCTGGCTAGAGCAATCCGACCAGCTCCATGAGTCGGTGGGCGGGGCTACTGAATTACACGTGCTTATTATTCTGTAGAGGCGGAGTTTCGTCGCGCGATGACTTAAGGATGAAGCTCAAGATCGTTTTCAGGGTCTGGTGTCTATAAAAGCTTTTCTTTGACTAACAAGAAAGTTTTCAGCTCTGAAACTTACAGGATATTCTTATATTTGCCATGACCTCTTATATATCAAAAGCTCAAGGGAAAGTTGATTTCTCAGTTCATCCCCCCTTTAAAAACTCCACATAGGCATATAAACAACATTACAAACCCGATTTTCACCACAGGGGGGAAATGCTAAAATGCTAACTTGTTTCGGCCTACAAAATATGTCATCCCTGAAACACTTTATTAGCAAGCGACAACAATCCAATCAATTCTCAGAGGATAAAATCAAGTCCTTCCTAAAAAATTGTATAGCAGTTTTAATGAAAAAGCATATCTTCTCATCTGTGTTTCTTCCTGTTCATGACATAGCTTCACCCAACGCCACAACGACCATTAATCCCACCACAAACCATCCTGGAGTGTCTTCCACTGCCTCAAGCACTACAACATCCTCTATTACAACAACCACTTTTGGAAACCCATCTACGACCCATCATGTTCCGGGCAACACCAGCACAACAGTGTCTTCGACGGCCACGACTAACAGAATCACAACAAACATTCCTACAACAATACTCGCACACACAACACACAACCCTGGCGGAATTACAGCTTCCAGTCAACAGCCATCAAATATTACTGGCCCTTTGGTCTCATATGTAACTGTTGAGTGCGGCATGTGGTATACATCAGTCTTCATAAGGAAAGACGCCTTGCTGGCCTATGGCATCCCATCGCATGCCCTGTACCTCGGTCAGCCACAATGTGCTGCCAACATAAGAAACGAATCCCATGTGTGGCTCACTGCAGCTTGGAATAAGTGCAATACTACACTAGAGAATGTAAGTCCTCCAGTATCATTTAACTCTATACATCAAGTTTATTTTTGAGTTTTGAAGGGGTCATGAACTGCATTGTTTTATAATGTTTCCTGATGTGTACTTACAAAGTTAGTACACTCTAAAAAAATGCAGATTAAAAATAACCCAAGTTGGGTTGAAAATAGACTAACCCAGCGATTGGGTTGTTTTAAGCAAACATTTAACCCAACCGCTGGGTTAAAACGACCCATTCACTGGGTTAAAATAACCCGACTGCTGGGTTAGTCCATTTTCAACCCAACTTGGGTTATTTTCAACCCAGCATTTTTTAGAGTGTATGATTTGTACATCAAAAATGGTCATAATTTAGGAATAAAAGGCATTTTTTCGTAGCCTGAATGCACTGTTTGAAGGGGCGTGTCTGCTGTGAGACTTCAATGTAAACGCCCACTGCTATGATTGGCTACTGTGAGACTTCAGTGTAAACGCCCACTGCTGTGATTGGCTGCTGTGAGACTTCAGTGTAAACGCCCACTGCTGTGATTGGCTGCTGTGACACTTCAGTGTAAACGCCCACTGCTGTGATTGGCTGCTGTGAGACTTCAGTGTAAACGCCCACTACTGTGATTGGCTGCTGTGAGACTTCAGTGTAAACGCCCACTGCTGTGATTGGCTGCTGTGAGACTTCAGTCTACACGCCCACTGCTGTGATTGGCTACTGTGAGACTTCAGTGTAAACGCCCACTGCTGTGATTGGCTGCTGTGAGACTTCAGTGTAAACGCCCACTGCTGTGATTGGCTGCTGTGAGACTTCAGTGTAAACGCCCACTGCTGTGATTGGCTGCTGTGAGACTTCAGTGTAAACGCCCACTGCTGTGATTGGCTGCTGTGAGACTTCAGTGTAAACGCCCACTGCTGTGATTGGCTGCTGTGAGACTTCAGTGTAAACGCCCACTGCTGTGATTGGCTGACATCTTTTCATATTAAATAGCTCACTCTAAAAAATGCTGGGTCAGTAAATGGGTCATTTTAACCCAGTGAATGGGTCATTTTAACCCAGCAGTTAGGTTAAATGTTTGCTTAAAGCAACCCAATCACTGGGTTAAAACAACCCAATCACTGGGTTAGTCCATTTTCAACCCAAGTTGGGTTGTTTTTAACCCAGCATTTTTTAGATGCTGGGTTTTTAGGGTGTAGTATTAAATGTGGAACTCTCTCGTAAACCTTTAGCACATTTTTACTATTACAGCTCTCAAGGTTCTCTAATGGTGAAAAGTGTTGATTATAGCATTATATTCAGACCGTGGCATGAAATGTAGCGAACATAAATAAATAATGCTCAACTGAGACGTTCACATTGTTGAGAATAAATCAGCTC
>NC_137118.1:3263231-3265731 GCF_949357685.1 Gobio gobio
CGATTCGTTCACACGGTGACCATCTTACTGAGTGAGTCATTGAGCCGATTCGTTCAAGCGGTGACGTCTTACTGAGTGAGTCATTGAGCCGATTCATTCAAACGCTGGCCGTCTGAATGAGTGAGTCATTGAGTATATTTGTTCAAATGCTGACCGTCTTACTGAGTGAGTCATTGAGTCGATTCGTTCAAACGCTGACCGTCTGAATGAGTGAGTCATTGAGTCGATTCGTTCAAATGCTGACCGTCTTAATGAGTGAGTCAATGATTCGATTTGTTCAAATGCTGACCGTCTTACTGAGTGAGTCAATTCGTTCAATGCTGACTGTCTTAATGAGTGAGTCATTTAGTCGATTCTTTCAAATGCTGACCGTCTTACTAAGTGAGTCATTGAGCTGATTCGTTCAAACTTTGACCGTCTTACTGAGTGAGTCATTGAGCCGATTCGTTCAAACGGTGACCGTCTTACTGAGTGAGTCATTGAGCCGATTCGTTCAAATGCTGACCGTCTTACTGAAGGGACAGCCATTTGTAGTGGTGTCCGAAACCATAGTGGACATTATTGAGTGCACTCATTCAATCCCACATATGTACACTCAACGGCTGTCCGACTTCACTCACACGTTTTCATTCACTCCTTCAAGTGAACATTGTTAGTGGATAACGTAGGGAATAGTGATTGAGGGTTTAGGGAGCGATTTCGGGTTCAGCCAGTGTTTCATGCAGCCTCGTTCTGTCCATCACTAACAACAACACATTTTGGAAAATTGATGACTCATAATTTAAATGTTGTTCATTTTCATTCAAAAAAGTTACATACTATACCTTTAATGTATAACTGTGCTGTTATTGGACACACGCCGTGTAAAGCCAGTGTTCACACACCTCTCTCTGCTCCTCAGATGCTCCACGAACATCTACGCAACTGTCCTTCAGAACGGAAACGACACTGTGTCTCTGCTGTCAGTGCGGATCTTCTCTCTGGTGAATCAGGACGTCGTCTTCATGCACTGCCAGATCCAGATCTGTGTCGAAAATCAGGAAAAAACCTGCAAACCTGTGAGTCGGGAGCGTAAACGTCCATGCAATCCATACACAGTGTGAATTTCATTACACATTTTGTTGTTTCTTTTTACTCTTTTGCATAAATTTCATTGTAAGAAAGTTTAAAGGGTTAGTTCACCCAAAAAATGAAAATTCTGTCATTAATTCCTCACCCTCATGTCGTTGGACACCCGTCAGACCTCCGTTCATCTTCAGACACAAATGAAGATATTTTAGTGTAAATCTGATGGCTCTGAAAGGCCTCCATTGGCTCAATGCACTTTACACTCTCAAGACCCTTAAA
Organism: Gobio gobio; assembly: GCF_949357685.1. Classification (NCBI taxonomy): domain Eukaryota; kingdom Metazoa; phylum Chordata; class Actinopteri; order Cypriniformes; family Gobionidae; genus Gobio; species Gobio gobio. Next base: position 3,264,579 of record NC_137118.1, read on the forward strand.
AGGCACTAAAGACGTCGTTACAAAGTCCATCTCACTACAGTGGCTCTACAATAACTTTATGAATCGGCGAGAATAGTTTTTGTGCGCAAAAAAAACCCTAAATAACGACTTATATAGTGATGACGATTTCAAAACACGGTCATGAAGATTCGAAGCGTTATGAATCAGTGAGTCGATTCATGATTCGGATCGCGTGTCAAACCGCCAAACTGCTGAAATTTGGCGATCCAAACTGCTGAATCGACTCTCTGATTCATAACGCTCTGAACCGCTGATTTGACTCACTGATTCATAACGCCCTGAACCGCTGAATCGACTCACTGATTCATAACGCTCTGAACCGCTGATTCGACTCACTGATTCATAACGCCCTGAACCGCTGAATCGACTCACTGATTCATAACGCCCTGAACCGCTGAATCGACTCACTGATTCATAACGCTCTGAACCGCTGATTCGACTCACTGATTCATAACGCTCTGAACCGCTGATTCGACTCACTGATTCATAACGCTTCGAAGCTTCATGAGGCCGTGTTTTGAAATCGTCATCACTATATAAGTCGTTATTTAGGGTTTTTTGCGCACAAAAACTATTCTCGTGGATTCATAAAGTTGTTTTAGACCCACTGTAGTGAGATGGAGATGGAGGTCTAACGGGTGTCGAACGACATGAGGGTAAGTAATTAATGACAGAATTTTCATTTTTGGGTGAACTAACCCTTTAATATATAATATAATAATAATATATATATAATCTATTTGCTGTTCATTAGGACTGTTTGGGGAGGGCATACAGGTCTGCCAACTTAGTTGCAGCGACGAAGGCTTCCATTGGACCCTTAAACAGATTACAAAAAGGTAAATACTTCTTATTTATAAGTATGAATGCTCATGTAATATACCCCGATCAGGCATAACATCATGACCGGTGAATAACACTGATCTGATGATCTCTGGATATATTCGGCAGCAAGTGAACATTTTGTCCTCAGAGTTGATGTGTTAGAAGCAGGAAAAATGGGCAAGCGTAAGGATTTGAGTGAGTTTGGGCCAGATTGTGACGGCTAGACGACTGGGTCAGAGCATCTCCAAAACTGCAGCTCTTGTGGGGTGTTCCCGGTCTGCAGTGGTCAGTCTCTATCAAAAGTGCT
>NC_137118.1:3270731-3293231 GCF_949357685.1 Gobio gobio
TCATATCCTCACTGGGGCCTGAGTTCCCCTAAAACGAAAATCCTAGAATCGCCTCTGATGCCATATCATCTTGCACACTGGATTTCACTGCAAACATTCAGTTCTTTAAAGTAATTGTTTCAGGATAAAGATGTGTACCAACAGATACAAAAATATATCTGTCATTTTAATTTTAATTACTGCTTCTGTTAATTAGTGCTAAAAGCCCTCCAGCAATTCATCTCATGTAAAAATAATCACATGGAAGCTCGTTTGGGCCTAATAAAAATGGTTAAATACAGTAAACAAAAGGACAAAAAACATAAAATCAAGCTATAAACATGATATAATTGAAATCTATCTATCTATCTATCTATCTATCTATCTATCTATCTATCTATCTATCTATCTATCTATCTATCTATCTATCTATCTATCTATCTATCTATCTATCTATCTATCTATCTATCTATCTATCTATCTATCTATCTATCTATCTATCTATCTATCTCTCTCTCTATATATATATATATTATTATTTATTTTTTAAAGAGGATGTGCAATGTAATAAGCCCAGGTCGTGATATACTCATCAGTGTTTATTAGAAAGAGTGATGGGCTGTAGAAAGGAAGGACACAAAGTTAATGTCCTTTATTCCAGTAAATGTAATTATATAAGGATGCAGCTGAAGCATTAGTGTTGTAATTTAAATAAAAGTCCATGTTCAATTCCTCTTCTATTCTGCATCCTTGAGTCTCTGAAGTCTTCATCTCATCTAGAATTTTAAGAGTCTCTTTAATAACACAAGAGTTGTTGTTCTTAATGCACTGCGGTAATGGTTGCTTTGGCTCTGGATCGCAGTTAAGTGACCATCATCTAGAACACGTTCATATAGAAGTGTGGTCATGGTCTCTCGCTTTCTACCTGTCTGCCTTGTCAACCCATAAAAATACCCTCAGTGTATATGCGTGTTGTTAACAAAGTCCTAGTAAAGTAGGACCCGCTGGGGATGGTTCACACAGAACACAGGCTTTTCCTTGAGCTTTGGACATATGAGGGGTCATCACACTATGAGAAATGAAAACTTCCTTATTAGCCTTTATTGTCCTCAAGCCCAGAGATCGACTCGTGAATGAGCCTTTAATAGATGGTGAAAGAGCGCCTCTGCAGAAGAAGATCAACGCCCACTTCATCATCACAGCTTTGGCCCCGCCCACTGGAGTGTTAGTGAGATGACGAGGAGAGACGAACTTACTAAAAATAACATGATCCTAATGCTAGGAATGAGCTTATTTATTCTCAACAATGTGAACGTCTCAGTGGAGCATTATTTATCACAATTTATAAAGTAAAATATCTAGCTCCTGCCGGACAGCTTTCTGTTCAACTTACGAAGAAAGTGTAACGCCTCTCACGTCATACATCACGCCAGTTACGCTTTTTTCACAAGTTGAATACGGAAGGAGATATTTAATTTACAACGCGTTAAATATGGATTATTTTTTGCACAAACACAAACACGTTCTTTGGATATTAAAGGTTCTTCATGGAACCATACACCCCCGCCAAGGAACCTTTATTTTTAAGAGTGTATATTAAAAAGTCCTGGCTGATCCAAGCTTTATAATGGCAGTGACTTTAATAAAAGTGCATCTATCCATCATATAACTGCTCCACACGGCTCCGGGGGTTAATAAAGGCCTTCTGAAGAGAAGTGGCATGTTTGTGTAAGAAAAATATCCATATTTAAAACTTTATAGACTAAAAGAACTAGTATCCGGTGGTCAGTGGTAAGCAAGTCGACTTGTGCTAAAAGAGTAACCCTTGACCCTTGACACATGCGTATTGACGAACCAGAAACGCAGAGGATAGAGCAAAACAAAACACTGGTCATGAATTAAAAGTTTTAAAGAGAAATGGCGGAGGATTTCGATATAAGAGAAGAGGGGCTTGAGTTTGTTGTCCAGCTCTATCCACGAAAGGGGTCAAAGCTTGAGATGCTCCTGTACATCACGTCAGGGGTCATTCTTTTAGCGCAAGTCGACTCGCGTACCGCTGACCGCCGGAAGCTAGTTATTTTAGTCTATAAAGTTTTAAAGAGCACCTATTATGGCATTTAAAATGTTCCAAATATTGTTTTAGAAGTCCCCAACAACAGTTTTGCATGCATGCAATGACAAAAAAGACTTTAGTTTTCTTATAATATGCATTTATTTTTACCTGTTTTGAAAGCGATTCTCAAATGATTCCTTTAGTGATTCACTTTTCAAAACCCCGCCTTTACGTGACGCTAATCTGCGCTGATTGGTCCGATGACCCAGTCAGTTGTGATTGGTATAGTCTGTGCAGATATTTTCGGAAACGGAACGCCCATCAAAGTCTTATAGTGACAGTAATTTGTTAATATGTGTCAGGAGTTATGAATATGAAAACTGCGTCGGTACCGTTTGATTGTAATATGAGCCTCAGCTGATCTCATTCATAAAAAAACTCCTCTATTCTCCTCACGAAGACTCGCGACAAATCAACATCCCTCAGGGCTTTTAGTTCAAAAGTGTGCAGACATATTGATAGATTCTCATATGTCTGTGTCAAATTTCTAAACAGAGGAGTATTTTTTATTCAATACTTCCTCAAAATGCGCAGATGTAGCCTAATCATGAGCGATTGAGTCTCTTATGTGTTGTTTTCAGTTCATCCTGGCAGCCGGAGGGCGCTCTGTGCACATGTAGTCCATATATGATACAGACAGAAGAAGAAGAACCATGTGCCATAATAGAAGTCCATAATAAAAGCTTCCTGAGATCGCGAAACATGCAAATAGAGACATTTGAAGACTAATAAACACACAATCGCGACGATGTATGGTTTGTCTTCAAGCCACTTAGTCTTCAAATGCTCATCCTTGGGCAGATGAAAAAAGTTTGCTTTTGAGTCGCACTTCAGAACACAGCGTCTCGTCGCCATGATGTTTTCTAGTTTTCACTGGCGTCTCGTCTCCATGATGTTTTCTAGTTTTCACTGGCGTCTCGTCTCCATGATGTTTTCTAGTTTTCACTGGCGTCTCGTCTCCATGATGTTTTCTAGTTTTCACTGGCGTCTCGTCTCCATGATGTTTTCTAGTTTTCACAGCGTCTCGTCTCCATGATGTTTTCTAGTTTTCACAGCGTCTCGTCTCCATGATGTTTTCTAGTTTTCACTGGCGTCTCGTCTCCATGATGTTTTCTAGTTTTCACTGGCGTCTCGTCGCCATGATGTTTTCTAGTTTTCACTGGCGTCTTGTCTCCATGATGTTTTCTAGTTTTCACTGGCGTCTCGTCTCCATGATGTTTTCTAGTTTTCACTGGCGTCTCGTCTCCATGATGTTTTCTAGTTTTCACTGGCGTCTCGTCTCCATGATGTTTTCTAGTTTTCACTGGCGTCTCGTCGCCATGATGTTTTCTAGTTTTCACTGGCGTCTCGTCTCCATGATGTTTTCTAGTTTTCACTGGCGTCTCGTCGCCATGATGTTTTCTAGTTTTCACTGGCGTCTCGTCTCCATGATGTTTTCTAGTTTTCACTGGCGTCTCGTCTCCATGATGTTTTCTAGTTTTCACTGGCGTCTCGTCTCCATGATGTTTTCTAGTTTTCACTGCCGTCTTGGAGCAATAAGTGGGCGTATCGTATTCAAATAACTTGACAAGTTGACGTCATCTAGTCAGAGAAAAAGCTTCGGTCTTCTAACGATTCTTAAAAATGACTCAGAGTCGACTCTTACTTTTGAAAGAAAATAACTATATATACGGTGCACTGTCATATTTCAAACTTTGCAGGATGTTTTTGTTCACTTAGATCTATGTTACACACTACATGAAAGGTAAATTTCAAAATTCCATGATAGGTGCTCTTTAAATATGGATGCGCCACTTCTCTTCAGAAGGCCTTTATTAACCCCCTGAGCCGTGTGGAGCAGTTATATAATGGATAAATGCACTTTTATGGTCTTCAAAAATGACCCAAAAAGTCACTGCCATTATAAAGCTTTTTAAGATTATAAAGAGCCAGGACATTTTTTAATATAACTCCGATTGTATTCGCACTCATGTTAACTATTGTATTTCCTGTTGGTCTCAAACCAAACTAAATTTTTTCAACTAAACATCGAAATAAATCTAATTAATAAACTAAATTAACCATTTAAACTAAATTACTGATCTAATTATTGATTTAAAGCCCACACTGTCACTGTATGTTAATTGAAATGAACTGATGACATCCGCGTTTTTTCCAGAATGGCTATACAGCTGAATAAAATTATGCTGCATTATTTTCCTGTTTAACACTGTAAAGCTGCTTTGAAACAATCTGCATTGTAAAAAGCGCTATATAAATAAAGTTGACTTGACTTGACTTGACAAACAAGTGAAACAACATTAAAACCATTAAAATCACTTTATAACCAGGCTGTAAAAGTATTGGATAAAAAAACATTAAGATATCATCACTGTCAAATTTTTAGGCGGTTAAATATATTAAAGTTCGAGAATCTAATTGTGTACTCAAATGTACGGTTAATTTTAAGATCCTCAATAATAATTTCGCACCTCCACCACTGAGGCGATTTGTACAGCTCTGCTCAGAACAGACATCTAGGGCCACAAGTGGAAATGACTGCAGATTTCCCAAAAGAAGCTCTGCCTTTGCACAGACAGCTTTCTCATTCAAAGCTGTTAAAGAATGGAACAGTCTCCCAGATAGTCTGAAATGATCCTCTGACCTGAGGGACTTCTCTCAAAATGTTAGAAAGGTATTATTAGAAAACCAGCAATGTCAGCAGCACTGATTATGTTAAGTAAGGTTTTACTGTAGCAATTTTAAAAGGTTGATTGTAGACAGTACAGGTTTAGCTTAGGCTGAAGTGTGAATGTAAATGGGGTTGTTAATAGATAGTGAGTTATATATATTGATGTTTAGATGTACAGTATATATTTTATTGTTTTTATTGTTTTATTGGGCTGCGGATGGAAATTAGCTGTAGCTAAATCTGGTGTAAAGCATCTTTTCTTTTGTAAGATTAATGTACTTGCACATGGTCCCTTTATCAGCAGCCATATCACCCTGTAGCCCAAGACTGGTTTCCCACTGAAGCTAAGCAGGGCTGAGCCTGGTCAGTATCTGGATGGGAGATCAACTGGGAAAACTAGGCTTCTGCTGGACGAGGTGATAGTGAGACCAGCAGGGGGCACTCACCCTGTGGTCTGTGTGGGTCCAAACACCCCAGTGATGGGGACACTATACTATAACAAGCACCATCCTTCAGATGAGACGTTAAACTGAGGTCCTGACTCACTGTGGTCATTAATATCCCAGGATGTCCTTTGATAAAGAGTAGGTGTGTAACCCCGGCATCCTGGCAAAATTTGCCCATTGGTCCCCTGTCCATCATGGCCTCCTAATCATCCCCATATATATACACTCACCTAAAGGATTATTAGGAACACACACTAATACTGTGTTTGACCCCCTTTTGCCTTCAGAACTGCCTTAATTCTACGCAGCATTGATTCAACAAGGTGCTGAAAGCATTCTTTAGAAATGTTGGCCCATATTGATAGGAGAGCATCTTGCAGTTGATGGAGATTTGTGGGATGCACATCCAGGGCACGAAGCTCCCGTTCCACCACATCCCAAAGATGCTCTATTGGGTTGAGATCTGGAGACTGTGGGGGCCCTTTTAGTCCAGTGAACTCATTGTCATGTTCAAGAAACCAATTTGAAATGATTGGAGCTTTGTGACGGTGCATTATCCTGCTGGAAGTAGCCATCAGAGGATGGGGACATGGTGGTCATAAAGGGATGGACATGGGCAGAAACAATGCTCCGGTAGGCCGTGGCATTTAAACGATGCCCAATTGGCACTAAGGGGCCTAAAGTGTGCCAAGAAAACATCCCCCACACCATTACACCACCACCACCAGCCTGCACAGTGGTAACAAGGCATGATGGATCCATGTTCTCATTCTGTTTACGCCAAATTCTGACTCTACCATCTGAATGTCTCAACAGAAATCGAGACTCATCAGACCAGGCAACATTTTTCCAGTCTTCAACTGTCCAATTTTGGTGAGCTCGTGCAAATTGTAGCCTCTTCTTCCTATTTGTAGTGGAGATGAGTGTTACCCGGTGGGGTCTTCTGCTGTTGTAGCCCATCCGCCTCAAGGTTGTACGTGTTGTGGCTTCACAAATGCTTTGCTGCAGACCTCGGTTGTAACGAGTGGTTATTTCAGTCAAAGTTGCTCTTCTATCACTCTGTCTCCTCTCCACCAATCAGCTGGTGTGTGGTGGGCGTTCTGGCGTAATATGGCTGCCGTCGCATTATCAGGTGGTGCTGCACATTGATTGTGTTTGAGGAGATTCCCCCCTTCTATATGTAAAGCACTTTGAGTGCCTAGAAAAACTCTATATAAATGTAACAAATTATGAATGATTATTATAACCCCCAGAGCCGTGTGGAGCACTTTTATTATAGATGGATGCACTTTTTTAAGGTTCAAATTTTGGGCTCCCATTCATTGCCATTATAAAGCTTGGAAGGGCCAGGACATTTTTAAATATAACTCTGAGTTCGTCTGAAAGAGTTCGAAAAAATACTAATTTTCATTTTTGGGTGAACTATCCCTTTAAGTTGTAAATTTTTTATTAGATCTCTGTCCAAAGTTCCCTCTAAACTTTGAATTATTCAGAGGATTTTGGAAAATGGGAAACGACAGCTCACCCGTTTCCATCATGATGTGGACTTTCCGTTGACTTCCGTTGAGTCAAATTTGTTAAATGTTTACAATATATCACTTGGTCAATGGCATAAGGCAGCTTTAATAATTAAATCTAAATAAATAAATAAATGCAGGGTATGTAAGGAATATACATGTAATTTTCCAACAACATTTCTTGGCTATAATATAATGAGCGAGGTACAGATTTCTTCATGGGTATTGCAATGAATACAAAGAAAAGTCACATTTCATATCACATTTATTAGACTCAAACAGTGTTATACTATAAGGAAGCACTTATTGACACATGATATTTGCTAGACTAAATGGCATCATTGCATGTTTTGAGAACGAGCATGAAACAAAATACATTTATAGCACCATTTCAGTTGCAGTCAAACAGTCTGGGAGCGCAGGTACTATTCGTTCATTGGGAAGCTCATAATTTATTCTTACTCTATAACATACAATATATACATACAGTACTTTAAAGGGTTAGTTCACCCAAAAATTAAAATTCTGTCATTAATTCCTCACCCTCATGTCGTTCGACACCCGTCAGACCTCCGTTCATCTTCAGACACAAATGAAGATATTTTAGTGTAAAGCTGATGCTGAGAAAGGCTTCAGATAGGCCTCCATTGGCATTCAGTACATTTACACTCACAAGACCCATAAAAGGCACTTAAAACGCCGTTACAAAGTCCATCTCACCACAGTGACTCTACAATCATTTTACGATGCGACGACAATAGTTTTTGTGCGCAAAAAAAAATCAAAATAACACCTTTATCCAACTTGTTCTTGTCTTCCGTGTGTGTCTCCACGACGCATGCGCGAGAATATGACGCAGATCCGGCGTTCGGACACATGACCCAGAAGAGATTTGTTTACGAGCAGAGGAAGACGTGCGTGTCTAAGCTGATGAATTCTACATTGATCGTGCTTTAGGTCTCGGCGTAGTTCTCAAAATGGGGCTTAAGTGTGCATTTCATGGATTCCCGAACGCCGGCGCTACGTCATATTCTCGCGCATGCGTCGTGGAGACACACACGGAAGACAAGAACAAGTTGGATAAAGGTGTTATTTTGATTTTTTTTTGCGCACAAAAACTATTGTCGTCGCATTGTAAAATTATTGTAGAGTCACTGTGGTGAGATGGACTTTGTAACGATGTTTTAAGTGCCTTTGATGGATCTTGGAAGTGTGAATGTACTGAATGCCAATGGAGGCCTATCTGAAGCCTTTCTCAGCATCAGCTTTACACTAAAATACCTTAATTTGTGTTCCGAATATGAACGGAGGTCTGACGGGTGTCGAACGACATGAGGGTGAGTAATTAATGACAGAATTTTCATTTTTGGGTGAACTAACCCTTTAATTCCACGTCTCTCCGTCTGCAAAAATATGTCCTAAAATATGTCTCATGACTCCATTGCTCTGTCTATAGCTGCCTGCCTTCTTCTGGCTCGTGTGCTTTTATCAGTACTTGACGTCCGGAGCGAACCGCACTACTCCCCGACTCCGTGGTTCTGGTCGTTCCACCAGTGGTTCTCCTCCAGAGGTACCCGCGGAATAATAATCGCTGACTCGTCCGAGGCCAGACTCAGATTCTCTAGGAAGCAGCACAGTGTTATTGCCAAAGGAGGAGCGGAAGGGCGACAGAGGGAGAGAGAGAGAGAAAGAGAGACACAGAGACACAACATGAGGTGTTTTATCTGGAAGATAGCACACTAGAGTCTTTGAGCATCCTGAGACCACTCATTATTTCTATTTATAGAGATTCTATTTGTAGCAAGTCCAGTGTTTGTGATAATAGATCAAGCAAATGTTCGAATGAATGTGTCTAATATTCAAAAACATGCTAAAGATATTATTTACGGCGCTAGTGCCTTCCTGGATCCTGTTTGGCACGACGCGCAACTCATTCATGGCACAAATTCCAGTGCCTTATTGCTTTCATTATGAGGTTACTACATGTGTGAATAATTAAGAATGCAAATGTTCATTAAAACATAATTGTGTTTAGAAGATTCATTAAGTGATAAGATCAGATATAGTCAAAGTCGCTTTAAGACGAGTCGGCCATCTTTGAAACGGGGAAACTCTTTTTTTCTCTTTGAATTGGGAAACATCAAATTCTCCAAAAGTGCTCGCCAAGTTTACGATTCAATTTCATATTTGATATCACCAATGAAATCTGATAACTGTCTCATAAATGTTGGTTCTAAATGCTCGAATCATGACAAAAAAACAGCATTTTTCAGCCTGGACAAAGCTAATAGACCTTTCACACAAAAAACGGAAATACGTAATTGTTGCGGAACCGGAGTTCCTGTCAAGCGTCAACACATCAGAAAAACCCGGGCAAGAGAAAATGGATCAGAGAGTCTACACAACTTCGCTAACGGATTTGCCAAATATTACATTTGATGGAAATTAACAATTAGGCCTATTTACATAAGTCTCAGATTACATAGCTATAAAGAATCGGCGTTACATGACACGTCTTATTTGATATCTTGTTTGTCCGAGATTTGGATACAGTTCACTTTTTTTTTTATAGAACATTATACTTTTTATAAAATTAGATAAATTTTTATTTTAAAAGACAATCTATAATAATAATATATGTTAACAAACTTTTTTAGACGAGGTATAGCACTGAATATGAATAAATGCTAAATATTAATAGACATGAAACAAAATATAATAAAAAATAATGTTGATTAACATCGCGTTTATATATTTTAAAACAAAATATATTCACAATATGTATGGAGGCATTTTGCAAAAGTGAATTTTGCTTAATTTTATCATGTTAGAGTATACACATACATTTTATATATATATAGGCTATATTTATTTTAGTAGTTCCGTCAATGAAACAATACTACATCCTGTAAAACATTTAAATAGATATCAGTAAATAATGGTAATATAAATAATATAAGTACAATATTAGTTTAAAAAAATATTTTTTTTTTATTTCGCCACAGAGGTGCGTCATAAGCCGCTTTGCGCTGAAAGGGATGTAGGACACAAGCAGGAAAGTTTGGTCCTTCATCCCGCCGGATAGCCTGAATCCATTTCCGTCAAACTTTACCACCAACAGGAAGGAATGAAACGACAGATATGGCTGCTTTTGGAAATAACAAGAACAGCCCGGTAAGCTACAATAACTCTTGCTCGTTACTTGCGCCATTTAATTACCTCTTGCCCTGCCTGGTGAGGAAGAAGATTACCACGACGATTGCGTATTTCCAGTCACAAATACGGAAGTTGTGTGTAAGGTCTATGCGCAATCCTAAACGCGCATCTCAGAACACTGCCTGTTTCTATAGCAACTGGAGCTTCTAACGGCAGTGACGCGATGACTTTACTAATCAGCGATTGGCTCTTTCATTTAGAAGGCGGGGCTTATTCACAATATTGGGCATTGCATTTTCTCCCATTCATAAGTGATCGGAGTCCACCGTCTTCCTATAGTCTTTGGCAGTGTTGGGGGTAACGCATTATAAGTAACTTGAGTTACGTAATATATTACTTTTTCCAAGTAACTAAAGAAACGCATTACTTTTCAAATTTACAACAAAATATCGGAGTTACTTTTTCAAAAAAGTAACCCAAGTTACTTTTTCACATTAATTTGACTGACAGCTCTCCTGCCCCCATGTTGAGAAAAATAAGTGCAGAGGTGTGTGTGTGTGTGTGAACATGATGGTTATTGTAGTTCTAGTCTAAATATGAGCATTTATTTATCTCACTTGCACAATAAAGATTCTGTCCTCCTCAAAATGAATAAAATCAGTCAAATGCAAAATCAGAGTACTATGCAAACCTCCAATAATTCAATGTTAAATAAAACAACTATTGTTATGCATAATCTACCTTTATATTTAATTTACCAATGTCTTGCTGCTGACCTTTGATGATCAAAATTACTAGATTTTTAGTTTTTATTGGTAAAACTTTTCTCCTGCGTCCTATTCTTCTATTATCCAGAGCTGTGCCCTCTACTGTTCATGTGTGAATCTGCATTTTTACCTCAGCCTGGGGCTTATTATTTACATTTTGGTATGAAGATGTCTTTAACGTTGCACAAAAATATAACTTTTTTGTTATAAACAAAAACAAGCCCAGCCCAGGTGAGAAAAATGAACGCAAAAGTAACGTAACGCATTACTTTTCTTAAAAAGTAACTAAGTAACTCAATTAGTTACTTTTTAAGGGAGTAACGCAATATTGTAATGCATTACTTTTCAAAGTAACTTTCCCCAACACTGGTCTTTGATATAGTCCCTGATATAACAGAACGTTGCTATACAACACAACTATAGGCTGTTTACACCTGGTATTAAGATCAGATCACAAGTAGACAAGGGAGACACACACCCGTTTACACCTGGTGTTTTAATCCCTCTTTTGTCGACTTTCAACCTCTTCTGTCCTGATTTCTTCGAGGGGGGGTAAATGTGTTTTTTCAGAACTTTTGATCTAATGACCGAAATAACCTCATTCAATTAGTCAGATCTCAAGTGGACGATGCTAAATAAAGGTGTTAAAACATTTTGAGCGTGTCCACTTTCGACCACTTCCAGAGCTGAAAACACTTTCGACTGGATTGCATTCGTAATGTAAACGCTCATGTGGTCAAATGCATTCGAACAGCCACTAAAGGACCCGCTACTGACCTAACGCCTAAACATTATGGGAAGCGTGCTAGCCAGATGGGATTTAAACTTTGGCTGGAGACCAAGTTTGGTTTGAAGACACAAAATGCACCACGATGTTCTCTCATAGTGCCTGATTTCTAACACACTCACAGGTTCGGCTGGTCTTGCGGCTATCAGAGCAGAAACGAAAGCTGCTGCTCTCTGTGTTTTTCCATTGTCTCTGGTCACATTAAAATATTTTGTCCATTAGATCAAATGATTAGAAAAATCACATTAATTTCGAAGAAATCAGGACATAAGTGGTCGAAAATGGACAAAAGAGACGGATTAAAACACCACAGGTATGTCTTCCTCATCTACTTGTGATCCGATCGACAAAACGCACCTTAATACCAGGTGTAAATGTCTGGTTCACACAGCATTATAGTAGCATCTCGAATATTGTCTGTATGTAACGAGCAACAGTAGCGTGCACTCGTCTTCTGAGACGGATAAGCCCCGCCTTCTTTTATCTGATTGGTCATCACAATCATTTTGACATTGACGAGCGCTGTGTAAGACTTTGAAAGTCATGCATATGGAGAGTCACTGTGCAACATATCTGCTGGTGTTGTGCCGAATTTAGACCCCAGTATAAGTAGGTTTTGGATTGGGGGCGGGGTTAGGATTAGTGGGAGGGGTTACAATTAAGGGGGCGTGGTTAAGATTGGGCAATCAGATAGCTATGGAGCCCCTAAAGGGACATGATGGTGGAAAAATAATGGGAGATGGGAGATGCGAATTGTATTTCGTTCCCACGGGAAACTTTGCCTTCGCTTGCAAATAGCTCAAAATGTTTTGCGAGTGAACGCAAAGTTTCTCGGGGGAACGCAAAAACATTGACAAATATTTTTTCCTGCATCGCATGTTTTTTTCCCTTCGCTAAGTCCCTTTAGGGGCTCCGTAGGTAGCGGCTTCAAGGAGGGGGATAATAATTTGGCAACCTTTCAGTAGTGGTCTCATATGTTTGTACCCCACTGCATATGGATAGATAGATGAATAAATGAAGTATGACTGTGATCTCAGGTTGTTCAAAGGAAAAGTCCAGAAATAAAAACCCAGCATGAAAACAACAACAATACACACACACACACACACACACACACCACTAAACAAGAATACAATGTGCTGTGTTTCTAAAACTAAAGAAGATTTAAATATCATCACGTTTAATAACATTAATCTTTTGAATAAAAAAAAGAGAAGAAATTAATCTATGAGTGACATTTAAAGTTCACTATAAATGGATTGTTCCAGCGTTTAGGAGAAGAGATTGATGGCACATCCAAAGTACAACAAAAAGATAATACGCTTCAAACTCTTCTAGCAATGCCTTAGATTAAACAATTAAAGGGTTAGCTCACCGAAAAATGAAGATTCTGTCATTAATTCCTCGCCCTCATGTCGTTCCAAACCCGTAAGACTTTCCTTCATCTTCAGAACACAAATGAAGATATTTCTGATGAAATCTGAGAGATTTTTGTCCCTCCATAGACAGCTTCTGAAGAGACTTGATCGCTTTATACACTCACCTAAAGGATTATTAGGAACACCTGTTCAATGTCTCATTAATGCAATTATCTAATCAACCAATCACATGGCAGTTGCTTCAATGCATTTAGGGGTGTGGTCCTGGTCAAGACAATCTCCTGAACTCCAAACTGAATGTCAGAATGGGAAAGAAAGGAGATTTAAGTCATTTTGAGCGTGGCATGGTTGTTGGTGCCAGACGGGACGGTCTGAGTATTTCACAATCTGCTCAGTTACTGGGATTTTCACGCACAACCATTTCTAGGGTTTACAAAGAATGGTGTGAAAAGGGAAAAACATCCAGTATGCGGCAGTCCTGTGGGAGAAAATGCCTTGTTGATGCTCGAGGTCAGAGGAGAATGGGCCGACTGATTCAAGCTGATAGAAGAGCAACTTTGACTGAAATAACCACTCGTTACAACCGAGGTTTGCAGCAAAGCATTTGTGAAGCCACAACACACACAACCTTGAGGCGGATGGGCTACAACAGCAGAAGACCCCACCGGGTACCACTCATCTCCACCACAAATAGGAAAAAGAGGCGACAATTTGCACGAGTTCACCAAAATTGGACAGTTGAAGACCGGAAAAATGTTGCCTGGTCTGATGAGTCTCGATTTCTGTTGAGACATTCAGATGGTAGAGTCAGAATTTGGCGTAAACCACTGTGGAGGCTGGTGGTTACCACTGTGCAGGCTGGTGGTGGTGGTGTAATGGTGTGGGGGATGTTTTCTTGGCACACTTTAGGCCCCTTAGTGCCAATTGGGCATCATTTAAATGCCACGGCCTACCTGAGCATTGTTTCTGACCATGTCCATCCCTTTATGACCAGCATGTCCCCATCCTCTGATGGCTACTTCCAGCAGGATAATGCACCGTCACAAAGCTCCAATCATTTCAAATTAGTTTCTTGAACATGATAATGAGTTCACTGAACTAAAATGGCCCCCACAGTCACCAGATCTCAACCCAATAGAGCATCTTTGGGATGTGGTGGAACGTGAGCTTCGTGCCCTGGATGTGCATCCCACAAATCTCCATCAACTGCAAGATGCTCTCCTATCAATATGGGCCAACATTTCTAAAGAATGCTTTCAGCACCTTGTTGAATCAATGTCACGTAGAATTAAGGCAGTTCTGAAGGCGAAAGGGGGTCAAACACAGTATTAGTGTGTGTTCCTAATAATCCTTTAGGTGAGTGTATGATGAACAGATTGAATTTAGGCTTTTATTCACATACAAACATTGATCAACACACACATTGAGCTTCATTCTCATGTTATGCTTAGTTTTGCAAACTCTTTATGAACTTTTTGACCTAAAGCTCTCAGATTTCATCAAAAATATCTTGATTTGTGTTCTGAAGATGAATGAAGGTCTTACGGGTTTGGAACGACATGAGGGCGAGGAATTAATGACAGAATGTTTTGGGTGAAGTAACTCTTTCTTCCTACAGCAACACAGTAATGTGATGTTAGTCCACACTGAAACAAAACATGCATGTATAAAAAAAACTCTCAACCTCCTTTGGCCCAACACTTTCCATATGGAAGAGAATACGCATGGGAGCAAATCAAAAGATGAAGAACATCGAGCAGTTATGGCGTACTCAATTCTCAATGGAAACACGAGAGCACTAGCAACACTAGTTTCCCTCAGTGAGTTTAATAATTGTGCTGCTGAAGTACGGATGGAGGCGGAAGAAGCTCTCTATTCTCAGGCGAGGATTACCTTGGGTCGGGCAGTGTACAGCGCCACAGGTGTTGCTTTAGTGTCTGAACCCAACCAATATCTCGGATGGGCTGACAGAGCTGAATGTAGTGGTACTGTTTTAGCATAACCCTTCAAACGAACGACAAGATCACTCGTTAGCTGAACATTAAAGTCATTAAAGGGATGGCTCACCCCAAAATGAAAATTCTGTCATATAGCGGAATAGCCGAGTCCACACCAAAATAATAACAATAACGGCACAGAGTCTTTTTTTTTTTTTTTCAGCGGATGTACCATAAAAATCATTGACAGCCAATCAGAACACATCCTGCTTTAGGGCTCGAGCATTTAAAGCAAAAGACGACAAAATGCACGCTTAGAATGAGCAGAACGATAATGTGTTTGCTGGTGTGGACGCTAATATGTCTCTGCAACTACGGGCATTTTAAGCATTTATGTCAAAATTAGTTGTAAATATATTCACAGTGCCATTACACACCTTGACAAAAAATATAATTACTGATTAATGTGATTTAATATAATATTATGAAGCATTTATAGCTATTTTTGTTAATGTCCCACACCTGTGGTCTCATTGTTGAGATGCATAAAATAAGCAAACTTAAATACAATTTGATATTATTTCAAATGGAATTATTTAATATACAGACTAATTCTGAGTTCTTAGTATTCTTAGTTTTTTTTTTACTAAATGTGCCTGTCCCACACTTCCGAGTCCTTACCGCAATAATGAAAAAACGCTTTTATTATGAAATTTGATCAAACACAAACAAGTCTAGTTTCTATGGAAACAAAAATGATCACTTGAGCACATTGCTGACAGTATACCAAATATACCAAAAAAATAAAATATCATCTTTTCTGCTCTATTATTTATTGTGCGTTCTTACCATTCAGCTTAATAATTGTGTATTTTGAACTACACTTTAATAATAAATGTGTATTACTGTTGAATTCATGTATATTAAGATGCTAAGAGTCAAAACTAATATAGTAGGCCTTGCTAGCTGCCAATTAGCAAAAATATTAGCAAAAATGTCATTACCGAAACATGTCTTCTGTTGCGGTAAAGACAAAAATTCAAGGTTTACTGTATATTAAATGACAAATATTCAGTATATTATTAGTACTTAAGTATTTTTGTACTTTTACTGTTGTTCTCTACAGTAGCCTGTTTTTGACGCAAGATGTCATTACCGCAGCACTGCTCTATTTCTATTTTTTTTTTCACATTTTCATTTGCAAAAAAATACGAGATGATTTACACGTCGAAATTGCAACACCTGTCATAAAAAAGTTAAATATGTTATATTTTGTGTTTATGGAAACAATTGACATCTAAGGTTACTGTAAAATTTTTACAACATGAAATTCCCCATTTTGTATATTATTTTTTAATATCAGTATTTACAAAACTGCATCAAATTTGAAAAAGCTATTTGAATATATTACATTTTTATAGAAATTAATAAAATAAGGACACTTTTTAAGAAGATGACCCAAAAAACATAAACAATAAACATGTTCCAGATTAAAATCTTAATTTTGTGTACATTTTTATTTGTATTACAGACTGTGATGGTTCAAATTTAAATTCATAGAGGTTGATTTTTTACAAATCGGTATAGTCAAAAGTGCCCGTAGTTGCAGAAACACCCATAGTTATCGTTCTTTGTGTGATCGGGCCTTTACTCACTCTCATGTCGTTCCAAACCTGTATGACTCTCTCTTTTCGTGTCAAACTTTGTCTAAAAATGTTTTGTATTCAATAGAAGAAAGAAAGTCATACAGGTTTGGAACCACACAAGGATGAGTAAATGATAACGTAATTTTTGTTTTAGGGTGATCTATTCCTTTAACTCCCAATAAATCAATCAATCACTCAATAAATCACATCATCAAAGCCAATCATTATAGCCTAACACACATATTGATCTTTCAAGGACTAGTTCAGTCTATTCAGGATGGGATATCAATAGTTTCCCTCTATGATACTTGCTCCTGGAATAGGAGGCTGCATCTCTTATCACTTTGCACATATCAGACGCTGAAAGCTGCAATATATATCGGATTCACTCAAGATGCAAACATATATTTCTCAACTCTCAGCCGACAGCAATATGCACAACCATAAAGATGCCAGATCCTATTCCAGAGCCTGTCACACACAAAAAGTCGCAAAACCATAAACATCGGGATAGTTCTCTTCCATGTGGATTCGATGACAGAGAGACAGACAGAAGGACAGAAACGATACAGATGCACCCCAAACCCTCCCACAATGAACCACGACACCTCTGTTTCTGCGTTTGCATTTATTCATTTCAATAAATATGAGCAAGCAAGAGAGAAATCACAATTCACATCATCACAGTTAAATCTGAGGCCCTCATATAACATTGTTTTTTTCTCTCTCCTTTTTTAGTATGCGTGGACTATAGATAGCACCTGTGCTAAGCACACATACACACACACACACACACACACATTGGACATGTACAACCCCGCTAGCTCTTCCTCCTCTGTCTCCCCAGGATATCTTCCCTTAATTCCCACATTATATAAGCACAGTAATCGAGTCACCAAAGGCTGCAAAACACAAGAAAAGGCCCTCACCCTGTGGCGGATCTAAAGCCAGACTGAAGAAATGAATTCTGAAACAGTGAAGTGACTCAGGATTTGAAGCCTGTATAATGCCTTAATGGTTCATATATTCCAATATTTTAACTTTTAACACAATTTAACTGCTGTTAAATGGCATTTTACATGGTGTGGCAATTCATTTTCAATTGCGTCAAGCTTTACTTCCCTATTGTGATGTATATCCAAGTAAAACAGCCTCAAGAACAAATGCAGGGCGGGACTTGATTTTGTCCATCCAGGAATTGATTGGATGGTTGTTGTTTGCTATGGCTGTGATGTCATGTGAGTGACAGGTGGCCCCGCCCTCGAGCCAGTAAGCGCGTCATCAGAGAAGAGAAGAGATGAGATGACGCTGCAGGAGGGAGGGGAAGTTTGGATTAAAGATTATAAAGTCACATGAATTTAAAAAAAATATTTATTATATTTATTCCCTAAAAACGCTTTAATATGCACGACTGCCAAATTCACACTTTTACTATACTCTACTATTCCTGTCATTTAAAGATAATTACTCTGAGAAAAATACTTGTATATGTTTTGTGGTTGCCACCGTCATTGAGCAATCTGATGACTAGTCAAAAAGCATTTTTAAAAGGTTGTTATGCATTTTTTTTTTGTATTCCTCAAATGGAAACACAAATAAATGCAATTACCCCTTAAAAAATTATAAATGCATGTCAATTTATTTCATCAGTATTGTTAGATGTTTATTTAGACCTTTGATTATACAGGCTTCAAGTACATTTCTTCAATCTGGCAACAGATCCCAGACTTACTGTGCCCTGATTGGGCAAACAGGACAATGACATCACATACTGAAAATGAAGAAGACCTTAACGGATGAAACCAGAGACAGAGAGAGGATTTGCAGAGGGGAGGTCCATGATTAAAAAAAAAAAGAAGAAGCATGATCTTAAACAATGCACTTCAATTATTCCAGCAAATTAAGACATTACAGGATTAGTTCACTTCAGAATTAAAATTTCCTGATAATTTACTCACCCCCATCTCATCCAAGATATTCATGTTTTTCTTCAATTCATAGTTTTTTGAGGAAAACATTCTAAGATTTTTCTCCATATAGTTGACTTCAATGGCAACCAATGGGTTTAATTTCCAAATTGCAGTCTCAATGCAGCTTCAGAGAGCTCGACACGATCCCAGCCTTATGCAGTGAAACCATCGGCCATTTTCTAAACAAAATATAATAATGAATGATATGCTTTTTAACCACAAAGGCTCATCAATGCGCCACGCATTAATCTGGTTGAAAAGGTCACAGTTGGTTGCCGTTGATGTGGAGAAAAATCCTGTTTCTCAAAAAACATCATTTCTTTTCGACTGAAGAAAGAAAGAGATGGACATCTTGGATGAGATGATTTTAATTCTGAAGTGAACTAATCCTTTAAGGGCCAGATTTACTAAAACGGGCAAATTAGCGTGAGCGCAATCCCACAAAAGCGCAGATGGGAGTGTAAAGTTCTGTGCGTGATCTTAAAGGGATAGTTCACCCAAAAAATGAAAATTAGCCCATGATTTACTCACCCTCAAGTCATCCGAGGTGTGTATGACATTATTCTTTCAGACGAATAAAATCTGAGTTATATTACAAAAGTCCTGGCTAATCCAAGCTTAATAATGGCAGTAATAGTTGCTCTGCTTTTGAAGTCCATCAAAGTGCATCTATCCATCATATAACTGCTCCACGCAGCTCCGGGGTGTTAATAAAGGCCTTCTGAAGCGAATCGATACGTTTGTGTAAGAAAAATATCCATATTTAAAACTTTATAAAGTAAAGTTCCAGCTGATCGTCTTCCGTGGAAAAGTGTTGAAAGTTGAAAGTGAAACGTCTGACGAGCGGACCTGGTCGCGTTAGTCTTTCGATCGGCAGAGGCACTTTCTCCATAGATTGAACAGGGAAGGCGATTGGCCGAAACTTTACTTTATAAAGTTTTAAATATGGATATTTCTCTTACACAAACGCATCGATTTGCTTCAGAAGGCCTTTATTAACACCCCGGAGCCGTGTGGAGCAGTTATATGATGGATAGATGCATTGTTTATGCACTTCAAAAACAACAGCAACAGTCACTGCCATTATTAAGCTTGGATTAGCCTGAACATTTGTAATATAACTCAAATTTTATTCGTCTGAAAGAAGAATGTCATACACACCTAGGAGGAATTGAGGGCGAGTAAATCATGGGCTAATTTTCATTCTTGGGTGAACTAACCCATAATGACCAACATAATCTACCCGTTAGCATCTGGTTTAAGACCAAGCCAGCAGCACTCATCTCAGAAACTGAAGCCTCCGCACCTCGATCGCCCCCTGGTGGCCGGTCCCAGTATAGCTCCATGTTTAACAATGGACATGAGACACACTCAACAATCAAATTACACTTCAAATAATTGTTTCCTAAAGATGGTTTCTGTCATTTTAGGCAGTTTTTATCACGATGATTTCATTTCAAGTGTTCGTTTTTTTAAATAAGCTTAATTTTAGTGAGTTATTTAATGCTATAAAAACGGGGGGGGGGGGGGGGGTGACGTCATGATTGACAGCTGAGATTGACGGCTTCTCTGAGTGAAGTTGTCACTGAGGCACTAACTGACTTTTTGGGGGATTTTTGGGAGGAGATTGGAGCTTTAGCTTTAATTTCTACATTTCTATTTCACACCAACATAATGAATTGTTCTGCATCTGTGAGAGTGTGGGTGGGGTTTTGATAATCACTTCCTGCTCTCGACTGCACAGACTCGGTCCCAAGATGTCAGCGCCGTGTGCGGCCTCCGAAAGCTTCAACTCTCGCAGCGGAAGTCAATGAAGTCGCGTCGTCCATATTTTTTAAGGTCTATGTTTAAAGGGGGTCACACACTTCGAACACATTGTTTTCAATGAGTGTACGCACACCAGCGGCGACATTCGGCGCCTGTCCGCGGCGCCCAACTACGACTCAGGAAGTTGTTTAAAATCCACAGAGCGCCATTTCAAGGTTTTATATTTCCCTAAAATCATCAATGTACATACTGATTTCACCCTGTGCTACAAGATACATTTGTTTTACATTCTGAGTTCTCACCCATCGTGCAGTTCTTCTGTCAGAAGTCAATAAAAAATTGAGCTTGCGCGTATAGAATGTGCGCGTCCGGTGTGAGATACCGTTTTTGGGGTGGTAAAGGATGGCCAAACATCAGTAAATTGACAAGCTCAAACCTTAGTAAATCATGATTCATTTAAATACTCTCCTCACATTAACTGAAAGGAAAACTCCTACAAAAGCATATGCAATAAGGCCAGCCGCAAAAATAACTGTGCCCACACGACTGTCTTTAGTAAATCCTGACAGTAGTTTTTAACCAAGCTGAAGCCAATACGGAAGTGACTTAAACTGCAGTTCATGGACTGGCCACTAGAGACAGACTCCAGAAGGAGCAGAATCTCATTGAGCTCATGTTAAAATGCCCAACTTTACAGCAGAAGAACACGTCTACAGCATAGCTGTCAACCCTCCCGTTTTTTCCAGGTTTCTCACGTATTTTAGCTGTCTTCCCGTTTTAGTATTTTCCCGTAAAATATCCCGTATTTTTACGCTCTGATTGTGTTAATTCAGAACACGCAACTATCTGTGTCTGTGAAGTGGCTTGCACTTGGGTTGCTAGACATCCAGTCAAGCAGGTGGCAGTATACAGACAGTAGCTTAGGCTACTCTCTCTCTCGAAGAAGAAGAAGAAGAAGAAGAAGAAGACAGTTGCAGCGACAGGCGGGAGGAAGAGGGAAAAAGTAGCGGGAAGTGAACTTCAAGGAGAGTAGAGTAGATGAGTGTGATGTGCGATGATGGATCAGGCCGCCGACGGCCAAAAATCACAGAATTAACCACCAACCAAAACCGAGGACATTATGCCGATATTTGACTAAATGGGAGACCGCCTTCCACTACCTGACAAGCAGCCATGTAGGTCCAAATTATGCCTTCTGCAAAATTTGTCGTTGTAATTTCAGTGTTGGTCATGGAGGGAAAAACGAAGTTTTGCAGCACGACAAATCCCTGAAACACAAGCGCGCGAGTGAGTGAGTGTTTCTTTCTCACTCTGTCCCCCAACATTAAGCTAAAACACGTAGCAAATGAAAATGTGTAAGTAATGTTTACTTTGTTCATAAATAAAGCACTTTAAACATATCCATTGGTCTGTCATTCTTTAATATATATTGTGTAGTTATAAACTCTTTAGACTGTTAATGATTAGTGCTTTTTTTTTTTAAGTGTGTGGGTAAGAATCGTGTAAAAAAAAAAAAAATCCCTTATTTTGGGGATGGATTCCGGGAAATCTCCCTTATTTTCAATGTTCAATGTTGACAGCTATGTTTACAACAAATTGTGGTTTTGTTCTATACGGCTAATTTTGCCCTTCATGACGACTGTGAGGGGGTCAATGTTTTTATAACTCATTCGTTTACATTATATAAAGCCTTAAAGTTCTGCATAATTAAGGGCGTGGCCACATTGAGTGACAGGTGGATAGCCGTTTGTCTTCTGTCTGTTAGTCATCACCTCAGCTCCGCCCACGTCCCGCCTCTTTGTCCATTTTCTGTTATCCGGGAGTGACGCGCGGCCAAGATGGCGACGGCCAGTTCGACCCGACTTTACGCTTCAAAACTGCTCTTCAGATCCTATTGGAGACGTCACGGACACTACACCCATATTTTTTACAGTCTATGTGTTTAACGCCAAAAGAGGGTTTGCGCTGGTGCAATCTGTTAGTAAATCTGGCCCTAAAATACCAAAATGAATGTCATTCAGTCCCATGATCTACTAACATCTTCCATCACAAGCTGACATGTCACATGCAAGGAAAATGAAAGCCGTGATTATGTGCGGTTACATCAGGCCTGATCAGATTATACATAACAAGGTTTCACTGCCAACACAAAATCATCTCTGTGAATGGATCAGCACTGGAATTTAAAGGGATAGTACGCCCAAAAAATGAAAATTCAGTCATCATTTACTCACCATTCTTGTAAATGACCGGGTTTGGCACAACGTTATGCTGATTAAATGATGACCCCCTTTAAGTTTGCATGAAATGTTATACATGTGCATCTTCAGAAAAAAAAGGCCTTTATGGGGCCGACATTTGAATA